>NW_018127884.1:1212849-1220659 GCF_001952655.1 Monopterus albus | reverse complement strand
TACTGCTATGGACCACAAGCACCTGCAGAGAGTGGTAAAGACTGTTGAGAAGATCACCAGGACTCCACTGCCCTCTCTGCAGAGCATTTACCACCGCAGGGTGCATAGGAAAGCTGCCTCCATCCTCAAAGATCCCACCCACCCCCAGCACAGACTGTTCACCTCCCTACCCTCTGGCCGGAGGTTCAAAAGTATGAAATGCAGGACCACTAGACTGAAAAACTCTTTCTTTCCCTCTGCCATCAGACTCCTAAACAGCTGAGGAGTTTATTACCAGGAAATATGTGATGTACTGTTTATATTCTCAGTTTGCACATGCATAATTGCACATTGACTGTTGACTGCTGCACATGCTGCTCCCATGTAGCATACATTCTCTATTATATTCTTATATATTTTTATTATATTGCTGCATTTGCTGCTTAAATTGCCTTAGATTTTGTGTTACTTATCTATTTTATATTTCATTTGTATTTTGTGGCATTCATGTGGACAGCAAAGTAAGAATTTCATTGTACAGAGAAACATGTTTCCTAACTGTGCATATGACAAATAAACACTTTGACTTAGATCCACAAATGTGAAGGCTTACCAGGTGCAACAACACCGCACACTGGTTTATAATACTCTGAGAAAGGGGTTTTTTTACAGTGGAAATTATTGGGTACATCTCATGTCTCTTATACGATCATTCCATCAAGATCATTCAAGTCTCTTCTAATGGCTCTGAGGAGCGAGGACTGAGGACAGTGCTGTAGAAGCTATGGTCAAAGATACACAAGACCATCCTTTGACTCCTGTCTAACAAATTTTCTCTAGTCCTCGCTCCTCAGATCTTTTCCTTGCATCTTACCTAGGAGGAACTAGGACACAAGGAAAAGATGCAAGTGAGGGAAACAACAATACTTATAAGACATATGAGATATACAGTACCTGTTATCTTTTGTCACAACAGTCCCGAGGTATACACCATTCATTTTTCTAAGCAATCTACCAGGAATGGCAAGAGTTTCACTGGCCCTCTGCGTTGGCACCCCCACTGCCTTGTCAGATTGGCCTGAATCAAAAGATTGTCGCCTTAGAAGTGAGTGGAATAAATAGAGAATTAGGGAGAAAATGAAAAACACATTACCCTTGTAGATGTTATTATACTACCTAAATACTACCAGACATAATGTGAAAATATATCCTTTTAATCATCTTTTGTGTTTCTGTCTTTATGCTATGTTTCTGTCATCTCAAATATAACCATTGTCCTTGTGAATGAGTTCTATAATGTGGAAGCACTGTGTGCATGAGCAGGACACAATTTGCATGGATACACAGTGTGATTTCAGCACAGCAGTGTGAACATGATTGTCTCATCACCAGCACAACTTGTCAGCGGAGCAGGCAGAAATTCTCTGTTTTAATCTGAGACAAATGTGCGTAAAGGTGTGGGCAAAGGGGAAGGAAGAGCAAATATAATTATGTTATAAGGGAGGGGTGCAGTGGGATAGAAATGAGGGTATAAGAAGGTGCTTGGTTTTCTGTTTCAGCTCCAGTGGGTCTCAGGCAGGTTTGGCTAGAGCACAGATAATGCTTATCACCTGTATGTGGATAGCTTCACACCTCTGGGTGCCTGAGGAAACATGGTGGTAACTCGGTATGGAGGAAGAGGTCCCAAAACAGAAGCTTCATGCATTTTCACTCTGTGAAGACTCACCACTTTAAAGGTAGCCATGCACAAATGCAATAGCACGCACAGATGCCTTCTTTTGATCTGATTGATGAAATTTGCAAACAGCATAAAAGTGAATCCATAAGAAAAGCCTAGCATCCATCCCCTCAAGTCCCACAGTAACCAAAAGCCTTTTTAACATTTAATTTAAGCAAAACTCCACAATCACATCAAAAGTAATTCCATTCTGTTAGAATTAAACTTGAAAAAATCATTGCATGCATCGATTCTCCACTCTGCTTTACATTTAGTTTTGCCTCTTCACCGCCAACAGAAGTACCAACATGTAGTAATGGAGAAAGTGATTATAGTCTCCATTAAACACAATAATTAGCTGCATGATAGTCATATTGGAAAAACTGCGATGCACGTGTGACTGAACATGATGGATTGCATTATTTAAGGCAGCAATATGTTTATGCATGCAAGCAGTTTTAAAGAATGTTTGAAATAATGAAAGGCTTTGACTTCCAGGCGGTAAGGCAGAACTTAAGAAGCTTCGGACTGTGACAAATATAATGGAAAGTTTAGACATACGGTATCTTATAAAGGAATGATTATAGGAGCTAGCAGGTATAGTAGCTACACTTGCTTATTCACGAGAGTCACAGGGAGGACTGTCACCGATCCTAGCTGACACTGGGCAAAATGTGATGTACTTCAAGGACAATGCCAGTCATTCATAGGACGTATGCAAAGACAACCATTCATGAGCACATTTACAATTCAGTTTAGAGTTGTCAGTTGATCTAACTTATGTCTTGAGACTATTAGGAGGAAGCCCATGAAGGCACAGCAGAACATGCAAGCTCCTCACAGAACCTTTTGCTGTGAGGCGACACTGTTAACCACTGTGCCACCAACATACCTTCATCTAACACCATTACATGTTGAAGAAGAAAAGTAGCAATAGGACATCTCTGCTGTCTGGGGTGTAAATGAACCAGACTCAGTGGCGCATGATGACTCACGTTAGGGAAAAACAGACTGCATTATAAAGCTCTGTCAAGCTATCACAACTGCTATGATTGATGGCCCAAGGTAATAAAAATGGTAATAACTAAAATAGTATCCTGTTTATAAAATGGATTATTTAAGATTAAAATATGTGCTTAAGAAATAATTGCAGAGATATAAGTAATTGTGAGATTTTTAAAAAGGCATTTGCTTTGCCTAATATTCATTCAATTTAGTAAGTAATTTCTAAGCATTTTTATTAAAATTAATATATTACAGTGATCTATACCTTAGTGTTCAATATAGTAATCTGTACTTTGTATATCAGTCCCTTCATCCTTCCTAACAAAAAGCAAACAAAATATAAACATCCATGCATCTAATAACATTTCCTACAATCTGATTTTTATTTCAGGGGTTTACTGATAGCTGTTGCAAGGTGATTATAGATTTTCTCCTTACCACCTCAGACAGCATTGTATATTTGTTGTTATTTTCCTGGAGTGGATGGCAGCCTTTAACACCGTTCACACATACGAATGCACACAAACACATACATGTGACAGAGGCTCAGAAAAAAAAACAATTAAACAAGTCTCTAGGCAGCAGATGGGCCTTTGCAAGACAGGTGTGATAAGGAGAGAATGAGATTAATCCTTATTAGATGGTTTCAAACTAAGGTCACATTCAACAGAAGTTGTGTCAGATACAGAAAAAAAAAACAAAAGAGCCACATAAACAACTGCTGAGAATGCTTAGAAAAAAATCTAATTTACTGTTTTAGTACTGTTTGAATGTTTACCTTCCCACCCTTTGCACATTTTCATTCAGTGGAATACGCCATCACTTTCTGTGCCACTATAGATTTCGCACTTTTTTATTGCCAATTGCTTCACAACAAATTAAATCACAATCATATTTTTCACCTTTCACCATTCCTTTTCAATAACCCATAAAACTGTGAATTTTGATAATTGATTATTCAAGATATGCTGTCTACCTTGTGGCTGCTGTAACTCTAATACTCACTAGTAACTGTCCACATGAAACTCAGCATCCAACCTCTGAGGTGAACTAGAGAACACGCTTCTGACAGTCTCCACTTTAGTCTTTTTTTTTTCTCACTGTAAATGCACCAACAAAACCTCTGACATAGAAAGCAGAGCTTGGCTTTCCTCCATTGTGACTCACTGGTTTACTTACTCCCAATAAACCTTATGTTACATAAGTCAATAAACAGCATAGGTTGATGTACAAAAAATAAACTATGAGTATGCACAATCACAGTTATAATCATGTGGGAGCCTCAAGGTTATAGAGGAAGCTACATAATTGACCAGCAGCGGCTGCTCAGAAGAAACTCTTCTCTGTGTAAATAAAGGTTAATAAGGGTGGCAGGCTTCATAGAGTAGATTGTTATGGAATACAAGTAAATCTTGGCTGAGACCATGGATTGTGGTTCACATTACAAATCAATATGTTTTGACACTCTAGTGAAGCAGTGTATGACCTGAATCTCCATGCATTACATCTTATACATATGGAGTACTGTAAACACATTCCTTCAACATAATCCATCAACAGACGTTTTCTCTCTCTACGTTCTTTTCAGTGGAATAAATTTCAGCGACATTGGTTTTAATTTTATGGATGTACATTGTGAGTAATGCAACGTAACCCCGGCATCAAACTGTAGTTAGCTCTGCCCTGTAAAAGGTGATAAATTAACACCGTTTAGACTCCATTTGTGCGATCCAAGATGGTAAAATACTGTCTACTGACTTATTTTTAAACAGTAGCTGAGACAGTGGCACGTTCACTTTCAGGTGGTGTTCAAGTATTGAATGAAACTTTACCAATAAAATTTGTACACGTGAATTGGTCTAAATCTAAACAGATTATTGTTTGTATACATTTTTTTTTTCAAAATCCACTAACAACTACAACCTGTTGACTTTACTTTAGACAATTAACACTTTGCATGTTGATTCCTTGTTGTATCTGGTTAATCTGTTGTTTTAATGGTGATTGCAATTATCTTTACCGATATGTGATGATGCTCTAGTAATGCTGGAAAGAGACATTAACTCTGGCAATATTTTTTTTTAATAACATAATTTAGAAATACAGTGTGCAAATTAACATGGTTACACAAATGGATGATCAAGAGGATTTTTGAATATTTAGTTTGTTTTTGTTTGCAGCCAATTTTTTTGACAG
Organism: Monopterus albus; assembly: GCF_001952655.1. Taxonomy (NCBI): domain Eukaryota; kingdom Metazoa; phylum Chordata; class Actinopteri; order Synbranchiformes; family Synbranchidae; genus Monopterus; species Monopterus albus. The sequence goes on along the minus strand of NW_018127884.1, from coordinate 1,215,762 downwards.
GTTGTGTTTCTATTTGTTTTTAGATGCGCTGCCACAAAATAGGGTGTGCGTGTCATTTCAAAAGCCATTTCCTTTTCATCTGAGGTTAGAGCTTTCTTATTTTCCTCATTACTTCCCAAGGAAATGTGGGGAAAAAATTTGCATACTGGTGAAATTGAAAACAGTGCTGAGGAACCAATATGCTGGCTCCCTCAGAAAAGGGCTTTCATCACTTTCTGAATGAGGGTGGGATTGTCGGGCCCTCCACTATGAGTGATTGTATTTTGAGCAAAAAGGTGTGATCTTCTTGTTGTTTTACTTTATAATGAAACCTAAACTGTTGCAGTCAGTAGTATTTATCTTCATATTCCCCTTCAACTATCTGTATCTTGTAATGTATCACTTGTATTTGTTTCCACAGAGACCACCACATCTGACTGCAGTTGTTATTTATATTATTCTAGACAGAGTAATGATGAATAGCTTGCACAAAGTCTCCCCTGAAGTATCATTCAATCCAATTTCATACCTCTTGCACATGATCAGGCTTTTTATTCAGCATCATGGCTTTTTTGTGCTGTATTTAATCACCCACTTCAAATCCCATTAAATGGCTATCAGTTTTTCATAGATATAGGTTAGTAAGGCCATACCCCACCACCCAGTTGGCTCAGTAGGCCGTTATCATGTGCCAGACCTTCAGCGTCATGATTGCATTAAAGAGCCCATGGCGTGCTCATTTCCAGACATTTAATGTTTAATCTTGGGTGCCTCTACATTAGCTTTGTACCCCTCATAACTCGAAATAGTCTATAATTATTTCAGAACGATAAATCCTAAGAACCTCTTCCTAAAAATGACAAGATAGTTTGTGAATGTGCACAACTCCTGCTGCTGGTGTTGTGTCAAAACCAATTTCTCTAGGGAGATGTGTTTTCCCTAACCTGAATCCTAACATTATCCCAACAGCAACCACTGAGGGATCGTTACATGGAACTGAGTTTTGAACAGGGAAAAACACCGTAGTGGAGAACAAAAAACACTGACAAAAAAGTTATGTTTTCAACAATGACAATACCTCAAATCCTACCTAACATGTTCTAGCCAGAATATGAAAAATGGACAGCACAACATACCACAACAGCATTAATTAAATGGAATTTCTCCTCCATAGATAGGTAAACAATGGTACAGTGGTGTGAAAAAGTGTTTGCCCCCTTACTGATTTCTTATCTTTTTGCATGTTTGTCACACTGTAATGTTTCAGATCGTCAAACAAATTTATATATTAGTCAAAGATAACACAAGTAAACACATCATGCAGTTTTTAAATGAAGGTTTTTATTATTAAGGGAAAACAAAATCCAAAACTATAGATCCCTGTGTGAACAAGTGTTTGCCCCCCTGTCAAAACACTGGTTTATCGCACCTGAGTTCAATTTCTCTGGAATTTTGGCCCACTCATCTTTGCAGAATTGTTGTAAGTCAGCCACATTGGAGGGTTTTCGGGCATGAACTGCCTTTTTAAGGTCATGCCACAGCATCTCAATTGGATTCAGGTCAGGACTTTGACTAGGCCACTCCAAAGTCTTCATTTTGTTTTTCTTCAGCCATTCAGAAGTGGACTTGCTGGTGTGCTTTGGATCATTGTCCTGCTGCAGAACCCAAGTTCGCTTCAGCTTGAGGTCACAAACGGATGGCCGGACATTCTCCTTCAGGATATTTTGGTACACAGCAGAATTCATGGTTCCATTTATCACAGCAAGTCTTCCAGGGCCTGAAGCAGCAAAACAGCCCCAGACCATCACACTACCACCACCATATTTTACTGTTGGTATGATGTTCTTTTTCTGAAATGCGGTGTTACTTTTACGCCACACATAATGGGACACACACCTTCCAAAAAGTTCAACTTTTGTCTCGTCTGTCCACAGAGTATTATCCCAAAAGTCTTGGGGATCATCAAGATGTTTTCTGGCAAAACTGAGACGAGCCTTTATGTTCTTTTTGCTCAGCAGTGGTTTTCGTCTTGGAACTCTGCCATGCAAACCATTTTTGCCCAGTCTCTTTCTTATGGTGGAGTCATGAACACTCACCTTAACTGAGGCAAGTGAGGCCTGCAGTTCTTTGGATGTTGTTGTGGGGTCTTTTGTGACCTCTTGGATGAGTTGTCGCTGCGCTCTTGGGGTAATTTTGGTCGGCCGGCCACTCCTGGGAAGGTTCTCCACTGTTCCATGTTTTCGCCATTTGTGGATAATGGCTCTCACTGTGGTTCGCTGCAGTCCCAAAGCTTTAGAAATGGCTTTATAACCTTTTCCGGACTGATAGAGCTCCATTATTCTCTTTCTCATTTGTTTTTGAATTTCTTTGGATCTCGGCATGATGTCTAGCTTTTGATGATCTTTTGGTCTACTTCACTTTGTCAGGCAGGTCCTATTTAAGTGATTTCTTGATTGCGAACAGGTGTGGCAGTAATCAGGCCTGGGTGTGGCTATAGAAATTGAACTCAGGTGCGATAAACCAGTGTTTTGACAGGGGGGCAAACACTTGTTCACACAGGGCTATATAGTTTTGGATTTTGTTTTCCCTTAATAATAAAAACCTTCATTTAAAAACTGCATGATGTGTTTACTTGTGTTATCTTTGACTAATATATAAATTTGTTTGACGATCTGAAACATTACAGTGTGACAAACATGCAAAAAGATAAGAAATCAGTAAGGGGGCAAACACTTTTTCACACCACTGTATATGTACTGATGAAAAGAGACAAAAGAGACGTGTAGCACTCTAAATAAACCCCATATTTTAACTGGCATAATGCAGATATAGTAAGTTCTCTAGGCTTACAACAATTTTCTACAGAAACAACACATTAACAGGAATGCAATACACACCCACACACACACATATATGTAAACACATATCACATAT
>NW_018127884.1:1204832-1211442 GCF_001952655.1 Monopterus albus | reverse complement strand
GCCATCAGACTCCTAAACAGCTGAGGAGTTTATTACCAGGAAATACATGATGTACTGTCTACATTCTGTTTACACATGCATAATTGCACAATGACTGTTGACTGCTGCACATGCACCATACATTCTCTATTATATTTTATTGTATTGCTGCATTTGTTGCTGCCTAAAGTGTCCTAGAGTTTGTGTTACATGCATAATTGCACAACGACTCTGCTACACATGCTGCTCCCATGCGGCATACATTCTGTTATATTCCTGTCTATTTTTTTACTATATTGCTGCATCTGCGCTGCTTAAAGTGCCTTAGACTTTGTGTATTTATCTACTTTATATTTCATTTGTATTTTGTGGCATTCATGTGGACGGCAAAGTAAGAATTTCATTGTACAGGGAAACACGTTTCCTAACTGTGCATATGACAAAATAAACACTTTGAACTTTGAACATAGTAGTGGTGGACAAACAGAGGAAGAAGGCCATAGTGATAGATGTAGCAATCCCAAGCGATAGCAACATCAGGAAGAAGGAACATGAGAAGCTTGAGAAATACCACAGGCTGAAAGAAGAGCTAGAAAAGATGTAGAAGGTGAAGGTACAAATGGTCCTTGTGGTAATAGGAACATTGGGGGCTGTGTGAAATTAATTCCAACAGGTAGCGTAGCAACAATAACAGCATCATGGATTGTTAATCTGCTTGTTAACCGGCAACACATCACATGTGGCAGACACACTGGCCTCAAGCAGCTAAAACAAACAGGTACTGTGCTCCAGAGGAATTCAACATTGATGAGCTGATCAGTCACTGCCCCATGGGGCTTCACTAGCCGGCTACTTGTAGGTTAGACCCAGTCAGGTAAAACAGCGAGTCCCTGTACAGGAACATTCCTGAATATGCAGTAACCTCAGGCCCTGTATTTTTCTCCACATCCTCTGGTCACAGTGCAGCATCAAGAGGTAAAATATATTTACAAAACCACGTGCAGTTGAAAAAGTCTGCTTTTAGAATGGCACCGGTGGATGTCAGGCAAGCTCACATGAACGTGCAAGTGCCTGGCGATTAAGACCATTCAAGGAAATCCTTAAACTCTCACATAAAACTTTATATTGTTAGAAAAAAGTCTCACAAGTCAGAGTTTGTGAGAGTTGCTTCTGCATAAAAGTATTATTAACATGTGACTCTTTAGGTCACATTTAAGATGATAATTCACTGTTGTAATATTGTAGATAAGTCAGAAAACAAGGAAAAGCATGCCATGGGGTCTTTAATAAACATATAGCCTACCACTTTTAGATACACAAACTACTTGGTAGGGTTTAGACACAATAAGTGGGTTAAAATAACTTTAACCCTTGTTACCAAAGTACCAACAGCAGCCATCATTTTGGAACAGGAAAATAACTGTTCAAAAATCCTACATTTTCTTTTTTTATTCATGCTTTATATAAATAAAACTTTTCACCAACTTTTGGTTCTCTACTAAGGCCACTAGAGATGACCTAATTATGGCTCAGGAGGTAGAGCGGGTCGTTTCCTAGCTGGAGGATTAGCGGTTCGATTCCCGGCTTGTCCAGTCAACATGTCAAAGTGTCCTTGACACTGTACCCCCAGTTGCTTCCAGTGATGTGAATGTATGAGTGCGAATGGGTGAATAGCCAAATAGTGTGAAAATGCTTTGAGTGTGCTGTAAAGCATAGAAAGTCACTATACAAATATAAGACCATTTACTGTAGCCACTGTTGACTGCCATTCCACACAAATAACTGATTCTGTCTTCCAATCATGACTTTCAGTCTTTGATAATATTATTAACATGTAAATTAATACAAACAAACATACATAAACAGTCTTGAGTATTCCACCGCCAAAAGTCATAAAGATGATTATTTTTGATATCACTCAGTAGAAATCAGAATTTATTAGATGTCAAGTGGCTTAAAGAATTCCAGATGATAGCGGTGGGTCTGTCTTAGCAGATGAAGATGCTTGTGTCTGTACAGCTGCAAAAACAGTGAGCCATGATTGCTGTCATTTAATTCTAGCTTGTTTCTGCTTCATACAGCATTGTTAGAGTCACAACTCAGGGCATTAAAAAGAATCAAATATTTTTCTTTCTTAAAAGTGTTTCACTGTGAAGTGGGACCATTTTTCCTATTCAGCTTTTGGTAAAACCCACATGCCTGTCAGTGTACTTTGACACATACAAAACCCCATGAAGTATGTTGCAGCCAGCAGGCATCTGTGCTATTGCAAATTATTTACTCTAAGAAGAATGGTCAAGGATGCAAAAATATCCAGCAGTGGCTTACAGCTCTACCTCTAAAAATTATATTATTCAAAATAATTGGCCACAAGGGCGTTCTAGAGTCTGAAAATGGGTGACATGGATTTTACAAATAGCCCACATGCATATACTGTAACAGCATAACACAACATTATCCATCAATTATCTACACTTTAAATAAACTGCCTTACTGGTTGTGCGGGGTCTGGAGCCAATCCCAGCAGACAGTGGGCTAGATAATGCAGCATTAATACTATTAAAATTAAAAGTGCACTGATTAAGAGTTGACACATTGTCTTAGATGTCTTCATGGGCCGAGTTGGTGTGAACCCAAGACCTGACTCAGGATCCGAGTTGTGCCAGGTCCAAATTCTGATCAGTGGCATTGGGTAGGGTCAGGTGTAGTTTTACTGCCTCGGGTCCCAGGTCTGTTTGTCAGTATATCAGAAAATGGATCTGAATGGACCCAAGCCTGTATGGTAGGAGCTTTTAATTGCATACAAAAATTAAAAAAAAAAAACTGCAGTTTATTTAAAAAAATTTTGAAAACACAGTTTGTAAATTTGCCCTGCCTGCCAGCTAGCAAATGTATTTTCAAACCACAAGCAGGCATTTCGAACATCCAACCATGAACAACCTCTCATTGGGTAAAAGTCCAAAACAGTGCCTGTCAGATCAAAGTGGCCATGTTCTTTTGCACACACAGTGTGGGACAAAAAAGACTGAAAACCAATGTTATACACCAGTTTGGCTTTTTGAGATAAAGAGCATCAAATGCAGCCAAAGGACTCAATTTGACTCGGATGTGGCATTCGAGGTGCGTTAACACCTAAAGCGTATGTGTTTGTTTTGTGAACATTAGTGACTGAGCATGGTCATGTTTTTACCTTTGTATTCAATGAATATGATTTCATTTTCAGAGTAATTTGAGCTTTGTGAAATGCTGAAAAAACTTAGAAAAATCAACTGCACTAGGTTTTTAGGTCGAGTCCAGTTAGTCCAGTTGATTTTTTAAAGTTTTTTCAGCTTACTATAACCTGGATGACTGAGAATCTGCACGGACAAGCTTTGTGAAATGTTAATACTTTGCTTGAGATTAGCAGTAACCACAGTGTTCTACTGGGGTACCAAATTTAATCATTAGTCAGCTTCTGAGTGGAGACTGCATTTTGTACAGTTTATCACAACCAGGCTTCTGTAATTTATGTTGTTGCTAGGAAACAGTATGTGATGGGAGTAGCAAAGAGCAGTTACAAGATGCACAGCTGCAAATGCAAGTCTAAATATTGGCCAGAGGTGCACATGGGTGTGTCTGAAATTTTGGGGGAATTTTGCTGATCACCAGTGTTTGCGCATACAAAGTGTCGCCAGGTGCACTGTAGGAAGAGAGAGGATACATTATTATTCTGAGCAGCTGGAGGTGGGGCATACATTACCAATGGTCACTCAAATATATTCCCATAATTCCTTTTAAAAGAAATATGGGAGGGAGAGGTTTAGGTCTCTCAGAGAATCAAAAGCTCCAAAAAGATACACTCACCCAAAATATGCTGTCAGTGATAGAATTAACAGGCAGCTAATGCATATTGACACAGCGGCTGCTGGGATATCGTTGAGACTACAATTTATGCAAACATTTAGATCTGCACAATGATTTAAACTTTGCTGTTCTTCTTGTCTGCATATTGGAAAACACTCAATGGGGGGTGAAATAAAATATATTTATCTTTAAACAAATACAAAATAGGATTTAGAAATTTTCTAGCTAGTATTTGAAAAAAACACAGAAGGTCAAATACAGTAACATTAAATCCCAGTGTCTCATCACAAGATAGATAAGTCAAAGTGTTTAGTTGTCATATGCACAGTTAGGAAACGTGTTTCCCTGTACAATGAAATTCTTACTTTGCCATTCACATGAATGCCACAAAATACTAATGAAATATAAAGATAAATAAGTAACACAAAAACTAAGGCACTTTAAGCAGTAAATGCGGCAATATAATAAAAACATAAAAGAATATAATAAGAGAATGTATGTTGCATGGGAGCAGCATGTGCAGCGGTCAACAGTCAATGTGCAGTTATGCATGTGCAAACTGAGAATATAAACAGTACATCACATATTTCCTGGTAATAAACTCCTCAGCTGTTTAGGAGTCTGATGGCAGAGAGAGTTTTTCAGTCTAGTGGTCCTGCATTTCACACTTATGAACTTCTGGCCAGAGAGTAGGGAGGTGAACAGTCCGTGCTGGTGCTGGGTGGGATCTTTGAGGATGGAGGCAGCTTTCCTATGCACCCTGTGGTGGTAAATGCTCTGCAGAGAGGGCAGTGGAGTCCTGGTGATCTTCTCCGCAGTCTTTACCACTCTCTGCAGGCGCTTGTGGTCCATAGCAGTAATGCTGCCATACCAGACAGTGATGCAGCTGGTCAAGATGCTCTCAATGATGCAGCTGTAGAAGTTGCAAAAGAACCGGTGAGACAGTTAGTGGAGGGGAGGTGGGGGGTTTGGTGGTCTCTGTGTCTGTGTGTCTCCTCTCTGTGCTGTGGCTGGAGGTCTCAAAGCGGGTGTAGAAGGTGTTGAGGTCATCCGGCAGGCTGTCTGTGGAGCTGATGATGCTGGTTGTGGTCCTGTAGTCTGTGATGTGCTGCAGGCCTTGCCACATCCATCCAGAGTCAGCAGTAGAATAAAGCCATTCAACTTGGCTCTGTACTGCCTCTTGGCCACTGTGATGGCTTTTCTCAGTCTGTACTTTGCAGCTTTGTACTCCGTCTCATTGCCTGATCTGAATGCATGAGAGCGAGCATTATCCAGAGCTTCTGGTTGGGAAACCTCCTGACTTGTATGGTGGGCACAGTGTTATCAATACAGGTACTAATGTATCCGGTCACATACTCAGCATAATCCTGTACGCTGACAGAAAAGTCCTCCGAGGTGGCTGCAGCTTTATTGAGTGTTCCTGCCCCTGGTGGGAATGTTCACATGTTGGTAATATTTGGGAAGTACAGGCCATAAATTGCACAGGTTAAAGTTGCCTGCAGCGATAAATACAGCATCGGAGTGCGCTGTCTCTAGCATGCTGATGACATCATAGAGTTTGCTGAGAGCCACAGAGGTATTAACTCTTGGGCTAACATACACAGCAGCCAGAAACACAGCACTATGCTCTCTTGCTAAATAGTAGGGCCAGCGTTTCAGCAATAAAAACTATACGTGTGGCGAACAGTGCTTATAAACAGTCTGTACATCTCCACACCATGAGTTATTAATGAACACACACACACACCACCTTGCTTTTACCTTCCCTGAAGCAGCAGTGCGATCACCCCGATGAACAGAGTGTGTGTTTGTAGCTGAATTACGGAATCTGGGACTCTGTCAGAAAGCCAAGTCTCGGTGAGAATTAGAGCTCTCTGATTTCCTGTTGTGCTGTAATCCTAGCCCTTAGCTCGTCCAGTTTGTTTTCCAGAGACTGTACGTTAGCTAGGAAGAGGCTGGGTAACAGTGGTCGAGTAGCGCAAGCTTTTAGCCTAGTATGGAGTCCCCCGCGCTTGCTTCGCTTACGTCTCTGTCTCCGGGTCGCTCTCCTGATTTCAGCCTGCTCACTTGTGCCTGGTGCTCCGGGGGCTTCCTGAGGGTGATGGGGGTTGTCGTCATTGTTGGGGTGAGTGCCACTGGCCTGTAGTGAAATGCAGAAAACAAAGAAAAAGCTGACATTCTGATTGGAACGCGCAAACCTGTCTGCCTTGGTGTGGTGGGCACCATGTTTGTTTATATCGTGATATGTTATGATAATAAAATATCTGTGTCACATTTCATTGCACATATATTAATCAAAATAGTTTAATGAAAGTTGTCTTTAAATTAAAAGCTAAGAATGTATATGTCACGGTATATTTAGATTATGTCAAGTTATTACCAAATTGTCCTCTGGGGACAATGAATGATTGTACAAAATTGCCTGTAAATCTATCATACAGTGGGTACGGAAAGTATTCAGACCCCCTTAAATTTTTCACTCTTTGTTATATTGCAGCCATGTGCTAAAATTATTTAAGTTCATTTTTTTCCTCATTAATGTACACACAGCACCCCATATTGACAGAAAAACACAGAATGTTTGACATTTTTGCAGATTTATTAAAAAAGAAAAACTGAAATATCACATGGTCATAAGTATTCAGACCCTTTGCTCAGTATTTAGTAGAAGCAGCCTTTTGAGCTAATACAGCCATGAGTCCTTTTGGGAATGATGCAACAAGTTTTTCACACCTGCGTTTGGGGATCCTCTGCCATTTGTTGTGCTAGTTCGTTTATATTGAAAGAG
>NW_018127884.1:1197677-1201658 GCF_001952655.1 Monopterus albus | reverse complement strand
AACTCCTCCACTTGAGGCAGGAACTTGTCATTTAGACAATGGAAGTTTTTTTCTCTGTCACTGCTCTTGTTTCTTCATATTAGAATTGCAGGTCATTTGTCATTTAGACAATGGAAGCTTTTTTCTCTGTCACTGCTCTTGTTTCTTCATATTAGAATTGCAGGTCATTTGTCATTTAGACAATGGAAGCTTTTTTCTCTGTCACTGCTCTTGTTTCTTCATATTAGAATTGCAGGTCATTTGTCATTTAGACAATGGAAGCTTTTTTCTCTGTCACTGCTCTTGTTTCTTCATATTAGAATTGCAGGTCATTTGTCATTTAGACAATGGAAGCTTTTTTCTCTGTCACTGCTCTTGTTTCTTCATATTAGAATTGCAGGTCATTTGTCATTTAGACAATGGAAGCTTTTTTCTCTGTCACTGCTCTTGTTTCTTCATATTAGAATTGCAGGTCATTTGTCATTTAGACAATGGAAGCTTTTTTCTCTGTCACTGCTCTTGTTTCTTCATATTAGAATTGCAGGTCATTTGTCATTTAGACAATGGAAGCTTTTTTCTCTGTCACTGCTCTTGTTTCTTCATATTAGAATTGCAGGTCATTTGTCATTTAGACAATGGAAGCTTTTTTCTCTGTCACTGCTCTTGTTTCTTCATATTAGAATTGCAGGTCATTTGTCATTTAGACAATGGAAGCTTCTTTCTCTGTCACTGCTCTTTTCACTTATCTTTACTTATTGTTGACCAATTCTTTCAGCTTCATTTCATTTATCATTTTATCATTTTCATACATATTAATTTCCTTGTGTTTCTGTTTTTGCAGTATATTTGTTCTTTTCAACAATAGCATGACATCGGACTGTAGATTAAACCATTCATTACAGTAAAACATGTTTCATGGGATAGACTAAAAGACAAACTGCTTAAAAAAAATATCCTGCTAGAAAACTACAAGCAACCGTAAAGCAAAAACTATTACATGTAACACAAGATCACAAGAGCCAGGTATCAACCAAAAGAATGAGAAAGGACAGTTGAAAGGAGTGTTTTGACGTGCACAGCGTGAGGCTGCTCAGAATATAATTAAACTGTTGGTACTTCTTTTTGAAATGAGCCCATTGAGGTGTTTAGGCATCTGCTTAAAATGCTTCCTTGACAATTCAACTTCACTTCAACAAGTTCCACAGCACAAGTGAATATACAGGAACATCTCCAAATTAAGTGCAGTAAATGGGAAATGAACACAAACAAATAACACTGTTAAAATTAGAATGATACAGGAGTATGAAAGAGGAAATAATGAATGCACTATTGTGAGGTTAAGTGCTTAGAAGCACTATAGGAAGCATGCAGTGCTACTATGCAGTGTAAAGAGTTTAAAAGCAGTCAATGCAGTGACTATTATATGCACTGTAAGCACAATACTCCCCTCAATGTGTGTCAGTCGTTTTATAAGGATACACTGACACGATATTGGTAGTAGATTGTTCAACTATGGCAGTTTTAAATTCTAGTTCAGTTAGTGCAACAGCTTCACTTCCAAAAGGCTGAATTATCAACAAATGAACGAGGAAAATTAAAAAGAACAAACTAAAAATAAAAAAAGTTTGCATTACAGCACAGTACAGTACAGCCATACTGAAAACCAGTGTGTCTGGTTTCCATAAATATTTTAACATGACACTGTGTTATATCTATTATAACTTGTAACTAATTGGAGGCAGGATAAATTCAAGATGGTTGAATAAAGCAAAAATACTGAGATTATAATAGTACAGCACCTGTACATTAGCCAAAATGTAGAAGATAAATTTAGACATTTGGTTTATCAATTGGAACCTTTTCTTTTTAATAGCACAGCTGTGATTTAATTATTTGAGTCATTCTGTCCCTTTTGCTTGCACTGTTAGGCATTGTTAGTATATTGTTGCGAGGTTTTAATCAATTTGGGCTCACTTGTCTAATCGCTTGTTCTTTGCATTCGGATAAAGCTACTGAGTTGATAAGAACACTGCCAAGAAGTGTTGTTTTGTATTTGCTTTGGCTTTGCCAAGATGAGCTTGGCTACTACCGAATGGTGAATTGTTCAGTGTGTGTTTCCAGAATATAAGACAGTTCTTTCAATTTCACAAAGTCAACAAAACATAACAAAAATCATCAATATTGTATATGGTATATTCTTAACACAAAAAGCAAGCAGCAAATTTCAAGATGTGCTTTTTATTAAAATGTCAGAATAGAAAATGTAGGATATCTGCTGTGTATATTTGTGGACCATTTACAAGAAAACTTCAGTTAGAGAAGAAACAGCTACCTTTAGAGGTCTATGAAGAAAGACACCAGTGAAAAGGGAAGACCTTTAGTGTAGGCTACTAACTGTTGTGGATTGCAAATATGTTAGGAATCACACATTAATCTTTATTCTTTTTGACTAGTATTAATGCTGTAATCAGAAAAAAAGCCCTTTTTTGTCTGCTTGTTTAATGAGGTTTATATGGATGTGATTTAACAGAAAAAAGTGATGTAATGTGGTACAAGTCCACTGAGCTGTTGACCTGTTTTGAGCAAATGACTGACAGGCTGTGCAATATACACTCATTCTTGCCATCAAGTTGGCAGTGCCCCACTGGAGTGATATTCCCACACCCTCCACTATACTTCTCCCATTGGATCTCATGGTGAATCACCAAAATATCAGTCTGGCACAGCAGAGGAAATAACATGATCTATGGGAAAATACCAGTTTGTAAGTGTGACACTTATTTCTGCATCAACATGGAAGATGTGTTTACAAATTGGCATTAAGTTACCTGCACTTCCACAGTCTTAAAACATTAATCGCTACACATGCTGTCACTAAAACAGGTTGAGGTACATGTTTCCATTGTGGTATGGCCATGCACAACTTTGGAGCATTCAACATTTTCAAAATCTGCTCTTGAGCTGTCAGTCTGAAAGGAAAGGGCCGAGCAAAAACTGTAGAGTAAAATAATATCTCACAAGGAATATGAGAATAAAACTTCATATTCTAACAACTGAGGTGATCTCTGATTTCACTGTGATTGCTCCTGATAGTGCTTTGGCCGCTGAAATGGTCTGTCTAATCATCAGATTCCTTCTGAGGAAAAATGAACAGTTTCAGTCATGGTCTTTTCTACAGTATGTGTGATTTTCTTGTTTCCTTGCATGAGTTCTTTTGGGTGCTTTGATTCTCTTCACAGTCTGCTTGCCATGCCAGTTAAAGAGTTTTAGCTGTCCATACAGTATGGTTGGAACCCTGAATACATTTTTGCACTCATTTACATTTAAGTGTTCCTTGTGATGGACTGGGCATCTGGCACAAAGGTGTCCCTGCTGTTAAACCACTGTCTGCCCCCTTGTGAGCCTGAACCTAACGGTTCTGCGGACAGGAAATAGTAGGGTGTTTGTATAAATAACGTGGGCTTCATAGGTAACTGGAAAACATTTTGAGGAAAACCTGGTCTGATTAGCAGTGACGGCATCCATCCCACTTTGGGTGGTGCGGCTCTCTTATCTAGAAATCTGGACGAGTTTGTTTTACAACCTAAATTATGACAACCCAGAGTTGAGTCCAGGAGGCAGGGTCGCAGTCTTACACGCCTCTCTGCTGTCTCCTTGCAGCTGCTACCCACCCAATGCTCCCAGTACCCCATAGAGACTGTGTCTGCCCCCCGCCCACCTAAATTATATAAATCAAGAATCAACTCCAGAGGAGTTATTCATAAGAACCTAATTAAAATTAAGATGACTCCTCTTATAGTAGAAAGTAATAGGACAATCAAATGTGGACTATTAAATATCAGATCTCTCACATCTAAATCTCTGTTAGTGAATGATTTGATAAGTGAACATCACATTGACTTATTGTGTCTTACTGAAACATGTTCTTACAGCAGGAAGAATATGTCAGCCTAAATGAATCCACTCCACCTAGGCACAGTAACTGTCACATCCCTCAAAACA
>NW_018127884.1:1172463-1197329 GCF_001952655.1 Monopterus albus | reverse complement strand
TAATACATTTGATACCATTGCCCCTCTGAAAAAGAAGGTAGTGAAACAGAGGAGGCTAGCCCTGTGGTACAGCTCGCAGCTCTGCTCCCTAAAGCAGGCATCACGAAAAATGGAAAGGAGGTGGCGCTCCACTAAGTCAGAAGAGTTTTTCATAGTCTGGAAAGATAGTTTAATAACATATAAGAAAGCCCTTCATAGTGCCAGAACCGCATTTTATTCATCACTGATTGAGGAGAATAAGAACAACCCCAGGTTTCTTTTCAGCACTGTAGCCAGGCTGACAAAGAGCCACAGTGCTGTTGAGCTTAACATTCCCTTAGATCTCAGCAGCAATGACTTCATGAGCTTCTTTACAAATAAAATCACAACTATTAGAGAAAAAATTGGTCGGACCACTCCCACAGCTCTCGCAGATGTGCCGTCTACTACAATGGCTTTAGAAACATCTGTAAGACCTCATTTATACTTGGACTACTTCTCCCCTATAGATCTCTCTGAGTTGACCTCAACAATTGCTTCATCTAAATCATCAACATGTCTCCTGGACCCCATCCTGACCAGGCTGCTCAAAGATGTCTTTCCCCTAATCAACACATCCATACTAGATCTGATTAACCTCTCTCTATTAACAGGTTATGTTCCACAGGCTTTTAAATTTGCAGTAATTAAACCTCTACTCAAAAAGCCTACTCTTGACCCAGGTGTCCTAGCTAATTATAGACCAATATCCACTCTCCCATTTATTTCCAAAATCCTTGAAAAAGCTGTTGCAAAGCAGTTATGTGACCACTTGCACAAGAATGATTTGTTTGAGGATTTTCAGTCAGGATTTAGAGTCCATCATAGTACAGAAACCGCATTGGTGAAAGTCACCAATGATCTTCTGCTAGCCTCGGACAAAGGACTTGTCTCCATAATTGTTCTCTTAGATCTCAGTGCTGCTTTTGACACCATTGATCACAGCATCTTACTGCAGAGACTTGAACATGTTATTGGGATTAAAAGAACTGCGCTACGTTGGTTCAAATCTTATTTATCAGAAAGATTTCAATTTGTTCATGTTAATGATGAATGTTCCACACAAACTGAAGTTAGTCACGGCGTTCCACAGGGCTCTGTTTTAGGTCCAATTCTCTTCACTTTATACATGCTCCCTTTAGGCAATATTATCAGGAAGCACAACATAAATTTCCATTGCTATGCAGATGATACTCAGTTATATTTATCTATGAAGCCAAATGAATCAGGTCATCTGGTCAAACTTCAAGCATGTCTTACAGACATAAAGGCCTGGATGACCTGCTCTTACTTCTTACTTAACTCTGACAAAACTGAAGTCATTGTGCTTGGGCCTGAAAACCTTAGAAATCTGCTGTCTAATCATATAGTTACTTTAGATGGCATAGCTCTTGCCTCCAGTACTACTGTGAGGAACCTTGGAGTCATCTTTGATCAGAATATGTCCTTTAAATCACACATAAACCAAGTCTCTAGATCTGCCTTCTTTCACCTGCGCAATATTGCAAAAATCAGGAGCATCCTGTCTCAAAGTGATGCTGAAAAACTGGTCCATGCATTTGTTACTTCCAGGCTGGACTACTGTAACTCTTTACTATCAGGATGTCCCAATAATTCCCTAAAAAGCCTCCAGTTAATCCAAAAGGCTGCAGCCAGAGTACTGACAGGAACTAGCAAGAGAGATCATATCTCTCCCATATTAGCTTCTCCCCACTGGCTCCCTGTAAAATTCAGAATAGAATTTAAAATCCTTCTCCTAACATACAAAGCCCTTAATAACAAGGCTCCATCATATCTTAAAGACCTCGCAGAGCCTTATCATCCTAACAGAGCACTTCGCTCTCAGAGTGCAGGTTTACTTGTGGTTCCTAGAGTCCACAGAAGCAGAATGAGAGGCAGAGCCTTTAGCTATCAAGCTCCTCTCCTATGGAACCAACTCCCAGTCTCAGTTCAGGAGGCAGACTACCTCTCTACCTTGAAGATTAGACTTAAGACGTTCCTTTTTGATAAAGCTTATAGTTAGGGCTGGATCAGGTGACCCTGAGCCCTCCCTTAGTTATGCTGCTATAGGCCTAGGCTGCTGGGGGGCCCCATGATGCTCTGAGTTTCTTTCCCCTCCCCTCCTACCCAGCCACATCGACCTGATCAGTGTTTGATTGTTGTGTCTTGTTGCTTTTCTTCTTTTGTCTCTCCTCCATCCACTCACCCCAACCGGTCAAGGCAGAAGGCCGCCCACCAAGAGCCGGGATCTGTCGGCGGGTTCTTCTGTTAAAAGGAGATTTTCCTCCTCGCTGTCACCAAGTGCTTGCTCAAGGGGGATTTGTTGGGTTTTCCCTATGTAATAATATTGATAACAGTAAGGTCTAGACCTTACTTTGTAAAGTGTCCTGAGATGACTTTTGTTGTGATTTGGCGCTATACAAATAAAATTTGATTTGATTTGATTTGTATAGTCCTTTTAAAACGGATGGATGTGGTTGCTCGTGTCACGGCTCTCTACTGTCTTGTCCTTTCAAATGTATTCCCCATTGGAGGCATGACAACAGAGTCATAGCTCATGTTCTGCTACTGGCTGAATACTGTATTTATCACTTCAGACTTCACCTACAATAAACAGGCCATGCTTGAACTCGCTGAAACAACAATAACAACATATGTTTAAGGTATGAGGGCTTGTGGAAACAGATACAAATGAAAATATGAATGAATAAATGAAAAATTTTAAAAGATGTTTTGCTTTACTGGGCAACTGAAAGGCAGCTATCAGTATTTATTGTATAAGCATGGAGATATATGTATGTCACATTGCCAAGTAGCTTTTAACAGGACTTCTCATACACACAAACACATCTTCTTTTTTGTTACTGCCTCTCTGTTAAAGATCTCACTCCCTCCCGATGCCTGTGTGAGTCTCTCGCAGCATATCAGTGAATAAGAGAGCTTTAACTTGTTCGAATCCAATTAACCCGATCCGTGGACAGGTGTGCCAACTGGCAATGTCAGGAGAAAACCAATCCCTCTCCGCATCCAGCTGGTGCTCACAGCACATCCACCCACACAAAAGACATGTGAATGTCTCCCTGGAGGATATAGCAATATGGTTTCCATCAACGCAGTGAAGTGCCCTTCAACAAGGAACTGAACCCTAACTGCTCAAAGTGTGCTGTGCTGGCGATCCTGACCTTTGAAGGCAGACGGTGTATTATATGTCTGGTCGCTGCCTGTGTTTTGTATCATAGTGGGATGAATGTATTGAATTGTTTTCACTTATGCTTTACAAGTTTAGCACTATTAATGTAGATTACAGCTAATAATAGACACTTTACATGCTTCTTGTTCCATTAAACATGATTTTTCATTTATTTGTAAAAGAATATTAAAAATAAAACATTAAATTATTTAGATGCCACATGAGCTCGACTTCAGTTGAAATCCTTCTAAATTGTTTATGAATTGGTATGAAGGGAAATCATTCTACAGTGTCAGCAAGACCAAATAGTGACTCGTGGGTGTATTTGTTGTATATTACATCACATATCAGTAGATTACACATCATTTGCATTAATGTATGAGAGATCGTCTACTCATTTCATTTGCATTACTGGCCGGTTTTTATCAAAGTGTGGTAGTACAGTGTATTGTTGACAGTCACTCAAGAAAATATTTTATTCATACATGGACTTTTCCAACTCACCTACAAAATAACTGAGCTACTGTTTTTGTATGTGGATATACTTTGCAAAAGCACAACATGGTCAAGTTAGCTGATGCTTGTCAGAGATGACCACTCTCATTTACCACTATAGCCCTGTTCATAACTGAGGTGTTGTGCATTTATGCAGTGTAGTAATATAATAGCAACAGAGCCATATCTGGTAGTGGTATTTATATAAACATAAAGTGGTGTGCCATTTATCTTGAATTTGTAAGATTAGCAGTGTAGAATCCTCACTGAACATTGAGGGAGTTGAGATTGTTTTGTCCGCTGCTGTTTCCTAGGTCAAGAATAAACTGTCAAGCTGTCCAACTGTGTGTGTTGAAAATCATAGAGGGTTTGAACATCTACATTTCCATGGCAACTGAGCAAGTCCGACTTGCTAGTGAGGATTGTGTGATAGGGTCAATAGCTCTAGGACAAGCGTGAAAGTGGGCCGTGACAAAACAGTCTCAAATAGGTTCAATACATTTAACAGATGGTAAAACAAAATGCCACAGGACGTCACAGGCCAAGTGAAGTATGATTTTTTCAAAAGAGGTATTAATAATAGCAATCTTCTCATCTCATGGTGTTGAAAATAAATAACAGCTGCAAATTGTATAAGAGCACTACAATAAAGTAAGTTTTTATGTGTGTGCATGTGAATGTGTTACCATCCTTTGGATAATTGTGTTCCTTTAAGTGAGACAAGGAAGGACCACTTTGTATGAGCTGGTTGGTGTAATGGCCTGAACATTATCTACCAAATTTAAATGCTGCAGGAAGACATATTTGAAGTAAAACTGCTTTAAGGCTGGTCAAGGAGAAGAAGATTATTAACTTAAAAATAAAACAATCTCAGCAACGACTCTCCTGCATTGCATCACTCTTTATAAAGCTGTGCTATGTGTGGCAGTGTTTTTGAGGTTAATGTCAATAGGAAGAGAAGAACGCTTGCTTTGATGGATGAGGAGAACCAGCATTTAACTAGAAACGTTAAGTCCGACAAGAATAATCCTTTACTGAATGAAGAGCATCCAATAGCTCCAAACGGGATGACTGAGATTTAATGTCTATTTCCTTTGAATGCTGAATGTGTTATCTAGCTTGATGGTCAAGATAGTATATTTTGGTCTTCCTCATCTGTCTTCTTCCTTTTTTGACTGTGCAGAGCAATCTATTTCCCTCAGTTTCAGGTCTTCGGGCTTGCCACTGAGGACCACTGGATCAATATTTGCCAAGTTTAAACCACAGGATTATCTGTCTGTCAGGGCTTCCAACACAAACTCTCCACTGTGACATAAATCTTGGACTGTCCTCTACCATTTGAGAAGGTCAACCCTCCAAACACTCATTGTTATATTGTATATCTAAAGGACGGATTAAATTGTCAATAATGTCATTCCTATATGTATGCTGTACAATGCTACACACAGTCAGACCTTAAAGAATTATTATATATTTACTAAATATGATTCAATCGATCTGTCACACTGCTCTCTTCGCTGTGCCGGGTTCTTTTAATGCAGTCACAGTAGCCAGGAGGTAGTTGTCCTTTACGTTAATGTCCATATGCATTAGGCTAACTTAGTTTGATTACAATGAAGAGGTATTTACATTTTTGTCAGTTATACCCAAGTATACCATGGACTGAATGTCATTAAACGAGTGTACATTTTCTTTGCTTTCAGATACAGTCAACAGTGAAAACAATGGCTTTATGGAAATACTTTGGTAAGACCTGCATTAAAGAAATATTTAAAAAGGCTTCACAAACAAATATTTTTTGGTTGTGAATGGAGCTATAGAGAGAGTAAACAACAAGACTAAAATGTGAAATCAAAGAATATAAGATGATTTATATTTGGATTTTATCAACAAATCCCATGATGAGACCAAAACCAACAGCACGTTCACCCGACTCTCAGGGCTATACTTCCCAAGCCTAGGGAAGGTTCTCAGCCTTAAGCTCACTGGGTCTTATTGGAGGTGTAAAGCTTTAAAATAGGTCACAAATATATACTTCCTTTTTTTGGGAGAATAGAACGCACAGATGCAGACAGGAAGCAAGGGGAGAAGGGGGTATGACATGGAGCAAGGGTCCCAAGCCAGCACCAAACTATGGACTTTGCACTCATGTGGTATCTATTATAACCATTGACATCTACTACTGTATTCAGCTAGCAGGGTGCTCTTATATTTCCATGGTTTTCTCTGGCTAAGAAAAAAGGTTAAATAATTTTCATAACAAGTGGGCACTTATTTTAAAACCAAACTTTACCCTAACAGGATTAAATAGTCCATTTAATGAGAAATTATCAGCTGCAGATTTTTACAGCAGCAGGATGGTTTATGCAGGATTCAATAAAAATGCCTATGTCCATTGAAATGAAGGTACCAGTGCAATAGTGAGGGGTAATAATGGGTTTTACTATGGTAATCCTTGGAACAGTAGAATAAGCTATACCAGTCTACACACTCAATACTTGTCCTTACTGTATGATCAAATTGGTAATGGTTTTGGTCAGTTCATGAGGTTTGACGGCAGTAATTCATGAAATTACTATTCAAAAATGCAAACAACATAAGCATTGTTTCCATTCTTGCATGTGCATTCATTAATTCCGAAACCTATGTATATGTAGAAACTGTCCTGCTGTAAAGTGCAACATTATATGTCATTTGTGCCAACAGGATTTATGGCAAATTGTTATGTAATTTAGTTTGGTGATATCTAGTAATTGAAGTAATTATTACACTTGGAAAGGAGTAAGTGATGTGATGTAATATAAAGAGGCATAAAGTCCATGTCAGGAGGAGGTTGGAGTGGTTGACTAGGTACAGAAAACACAAGACCTTCCTGCAGTAGAGCTAAGATCAATGCCAGCATGTGGCTAGTGCATTTAAAGACTTTTTGTTCATAAACTCAACATTTTTTATTCTTAAACAAGTGGTTTTTGTGCCTAAACCTAACCATCCATCAATCCGGCGGCAGCATGGTGGCGCAGTGGTTAGCATCGTTGCCTCACAGCGAGAAGGTTCTGGGTTTGGGCCCCACCCGAGACCCCTTCTGTGTGGAGTTTGCATGTTCTCCCTGTGCTTGCGTGGGTTCTCTCCGGGTACTCCGGCTTCCTCCCACAGTCCAAAGACATGCAGCTTAGGTTGATTGGTGTCTCTAAATTGCCCATAGGAGTGCATGTGCGTGTGTGTGGTTGTTTGTCTATGTGTTAGCCCTGCAATGGATTGGCGACCTGTCCAGGGTGTACCCTGCCTTCACCCGATTGCCGGCCGGGATTGGCTCCGTTACCCCGCTCAGGGACCAAACGGTAGAGAATGAATGTGTGGACTGTAAATTGTGTGTGTGTGTGTGTGTGTGTGTGTGTGGTTGTTCGTCTATGTGTTAGCCCTGCGATGGATTGGCGACCTGTCCAGGGTGTACCCCGCCTTCGCCCGATTGCTAGCTGGGATTGGCTCCAGCCTCCCCCCCGTGACCCTGTTCAGGGACTAAGTGGTAGAAAATGAATGAATGAATGATTTATTTTCTTGCACATGGAAACATGCTTTCATAGAACTGCCTTTGACAACATTAAGCTTATTTTGTCTAATTAAGACATGCTCGGTTATTAATATTATGCACATCAAAATACTCTTCTGCCTTATTAGTCACTATTAGTATAGTTGCTGTCAGAACAACATGGATACAGCATTCATAACAGGCTATGCACAAATAGAGTTATGAACTGAATTACACAGAGGAATATCTGTAATATTTTTAACGTTAGGCCCATCACACAGATCTGTGTCCTTGCTTAGTAGCAAAGGTAACCTGTAAACCTAACACCAATCTCCCAAAGTGCAGTGATGGCTCCACTTTGCCCTTGGCAATTAGCATGGCACATTTGGGTTTATTGCTAAAAAATCTCTAGCAGTAGCGTTACTGGGCTAGCAACATTCAGTATACACCTAGTATACCAAGTTAAAGTCTTTGAGCCATGTAAGTTTTTTTTTTTTTTTACCTCAGGCAGTTTTTATCTTAGCTTTGCACCATTTAAGGTTAATGACTGGACTTGAACTGCTTAAATGTCAATAAAAACAAAAAAAGAGGGCGTCTAACATAACCTGGCCTGGGGAGACTTAAGACCACAACATGTCTCTTCTGGCTGAGGTGAGAGGAGAAATACAGCTGAGGCTGTGTTTATGCTGATTAGGCGGTGCGGTGCAATTTTGGCTGGTAGTGTATATCAGTTTTAAGAACTAGGCAGTTTGAGGATTTGATCGTTCTTACGACTCTCTTCTGTAAAATGAAAATTTGATTAGTGGATGTTTCACAAGCATTTCACCAAACTCTGCACAAATGGTGATGTATGGAAATACCCCAGTTGTAAGACAAATTACAAATATCCATAAATACCCTGACCACACAATCAGTAATGCTCCTGAGTACAATCTGTTGATATTACAGTTATTTACATTTGATATAATTTCAAATTCATCCACCCCACCCAAAAACATTGTGTTGGGGGTGTCAATGAGAGAGCTCATATTAGAACAATTCATTAGAAAAGTTAGGACACACTTAAACAATGAAATTGTTCAGTTTGTTGACAGTCATTATGGCCACATATCTGGCTGTAATATTCTTCTTTTCAAAATAATTAGGAACTTCATGTACCGTCCTTGCTGTTTCTGTTCTTTTCTAGTAATTTGCTACTGGAGGAGAACAGGAACAGCAAGGACAGTACATGAAGTTCCTAATTATTATTTACTTATTTTTATATTTCCCTTTTGGCTTTTTGTTTTGTATTTTTAAAATGTTTTATGTAAGAAGGTTTTCTTTTTAAAGCATTTTGTATACTCTTGATTATCCTAGTGTTTTTTCCCTTTATGTCTCTGATGAAAACTCTTAATGGGATTTTTTTTCATATAATTCCTTTAGTATTCTTATGAATTAATTTCATGCTTTGGACACATTCCGGACATGAACTTTATCCCAGGTGTGTTTCCTTGAATCATGTATAATTGTCCTCTTTTCAATTAATTTTTTGTGCCTAAAATTTTAATTTTGTACTGAGCATTTTACTTCTCTTAAAATGTCTCTGACATAAAAAGTGTTAAATGATTGCTCCCATCACTAAAGAGCAGCCCACTATTCCCTCAGTTATATTTGTGAGGCTGAGGCCATGTTTATGCAGATTAGGCAGGGAAGTGCAGTTTTGGTGTTCATGTTACCCAAAACTGTGTTAGCATAAAAACATTCTCAGACCACCTTGTTGTAAATTTTTCTAGCAGTCTAAACTAGCACAAGATCAGGTACCCAAATGTATTTTACTGACCACACAAACTTAAAATAAACCATTGAATCTACAACAGATCTGCTGGAGTTTGCTGTGAATCATCCATCCACACCGTTTATTCCTGAATAGGATCGTGGAGGACTGGCGCCTATCCCAGCAGAGAGAACTCACGCAGGCACAGGGAGAACATACAAACGCCACACAGCAATTACCAGAAATGTAAGGCAAATTACGCACTCACACACAAGTGCAGCTGACTTGACCAAGTAAAAGCTAATATCAGCTCATTTGATCACAGTGTAATTTTCGAGGAGGCTGAATACACACATATTAAGTATATGTAATAAGTGTAATAATTCCATATTATTTGTTAGGCATATTAATAAGCACTCAGCCAGACTTTAAACTCCAAGCACCCTTACTGTAATTGCATGAAAAGAAGCACAACAAAAGTCAAAGAGCAGCTGCTTTGACTTGTTTTTTGCAATTGACTGCTCACTTGAGTGAAGTTAACTTTATCCTGTTTCTTTTTGTCTTTCCTTCTTTGATGATAAGAATTCACACTGTCTTCCTTATTCTCATTTTAAAGTATAACTATCCTCCAATTCTTCAAGCTGTAGATATTAAACTCATGACAAAGCCTCCTCTTATTTATAATGATGCTTTCTGTCTTCCAGCCATTTCCAAACCCAAACTACTACTTCAATGTGAAAATGTGAAATTCATGCTCTAGACCCAGTGTGTGGTTTGTCTGATTATGCTTGGCTGCGTCCAATATGTGCAAACACTGGTGGTCACCAAAACTGCAAAAACCTGTCTGCAGACATTTGTACCTGGAGTCTTTTCTTTGCCAATGTGACCTATTTCAGAAAAATAGAGCCCACAGAGTCAGCAGTGTCTTAATTGGGCTCCTTATTTTACCTGTTCAAGAGCAGGTATAAGACACAGCAAAGTGTACTGTAGACATTAATGGGCACCAACATGCAAAAACACTGGTTGGGTCCTTTAAAAGCTCATTTTGTAGGAAACACTGGTTTAATATTTGGTTTACTGTGCTACTCACATAAACTCAGAAGATGTTACTGACAAAGCTGACTGATAAACTGCCGTTTTGTAGGGATGTATCAATACTCTGGTATCGATACTTCGATACCCGCTGGTCAGTATTTTGGAGTCAATACTTTTTTAAGTATCACGGTACCACTGTGCTAGTACAAAATGTGGAATTTGTTTTCACTTCTGAGAGTTTTAGGTACTAAATTTATGTGTGAAAACCAGCCCAAGCATATTTTAGATGGTCTTCTATGTCACATGATTATGGCTAAGATGTCAGAGCCAAAGGTTTACTGCGCAGCCTCAGTCAGTCACTGCCTCAATCCTTACTGTGCTGCTCAGAGTGAGCTCAGTCAGCAGCAGCGCTGCGTGGCAGCATGAATGGCTGAGAGAGAAAAAGAAGTGAAGTGTGGTGCTATTTTTCACCCCTGACCAAAGGTAATGCCATGTGCTCCGTTTGCAATAAAGTGGTGCCACATAGCAGTAACACTAGCAACCTCTTTAAGCATTTAAAGACAACACACCCTGACACTTTTAAAGAGGCTGAACATTGCCATGAAGACAACCAGCAAGCCTCAAAGTCCTCTGCACTAGCTGCTGTCTGTCAGAAGACATTGCAGGAGAGTTTCATGAAAGGCAAAGAATATCCAGGTACAGGTGACAGTTGATGTGTTATAAGTGATTAAAAAATTTAATGAACCATTATTTTATTAAACTACCCCAAACTGCAACTGAGCTATATGAATCTTGAATGAAGCCATTTTTCCCACTATTTCAATTTAGTTGACAAATGTAAAGGTTCATATGCTTGTGCTGTATGTATCAGAAAATAGTGACAAACAGTTTCGTTTCTAGATTGTTATTAATGGAAGTAAATTTCCTTTAAGGTGCAAAAAGTATCGGTATCGATGGAAAAAGTACCATAAACTAATGGTATCGTATCGAAAGGAAAAATGTTGGTGTCGATCATCCCTACCGTTTTGTCCAGCCACCAATTTCCTGTCCTGGATTTTTTTTTTTCTTGAATTGAGCTTCAAGCTCCAATGAGATGTCAGTGTGAACACATTAGAATTCCTCTTGGGAAAATGTTACTATCAATACAGAAAGATATTTAGGCTTTTCTGCCAACTTTCTTTGGCCATTTCTCAAACATCCTCATTCATCAGCCATTCAAACACCGTTTGAAGGGAAGAGTACTGGCACACTATAAAAGGCAAATTTTCAATGTACCAACTGATTCCTTCCATTTAAAGTATGTGGAACTTTTGGGGGGATTACAGGGTTTTGTGAAATTATATGACATTTTATAGATTGATGTGTAAGACTTGTTTGCATCATGGGCCTGGACTTCAGGAGTAGTTCTACATTATGCCTTTGAATGAGTGTGTGACATTTTACAAATTCTGTTAAAAGTTTTCACCTTTGAGTAAGATTACTAGTTCTGTGTTATTTAAATCAAACATTTAATTCAGCAAGAAGACTGGGGTGGGAATTAACATCTACTCATGACAGTAAGCTCATCAAAGGTTTTGCAGAGCATTTCAAGTTTACACCAAAGCCATTTTTTTGTCCCCCTTGTCTATGCCCTGTCATGTACTGTACAGTAGGCTGTTAATATTATTAATAAGCCTTATCAGCAGTCTAAACACTCTAAACATATATATACTAATTCCGGTATGCCTACCTCTGCATAATCAGAAGTAAAAAGTCTTCTATATAATGCTAAGACCATTTTCTTTGTATTAATGTAGCTGAAATGGCTTTTCTACAATTCCAAAGACCTAAAGTGGACGGGCAGTTTTAATGTTCTAAATGAGAAACAAGAATTCTCATGGATGAGTGCAATTATTCTTAGAGGTTAATGTTAGAGTCCTGAAAAGCTCCACAGTAATTGATAAATGGGTGTACAGCCCAGAGATGTATTCAGGGTTACTGGGCTGCAATATGCCTGGAGCACCTCTTACACTGAATTATTAAAGACAGCTCTTTCCTTATTTGGTTGGAGCAGTGGCTTCAAAATGTAATATTAAATAAATTAAAATATCTTGTATCAATTATTTCATTTGTTTCAATTCCATGTATAGCTGATATTATTAGTACTATGTTTGTAGTTAATTTGACATAATTTGATAATGCAGACAAGGAAAAAAAGTAATTTGTTGTGATCTCCATTTAGGTTTATTTCTTTTCTCTTTACATAAAGGACATTATCCAATCATTCAGTTGTCTCAGATGATATTTATATCCTATAATGTTTCAATTACAGGAACTATGATGGATTATAAAGCTTATTTTACAAAAAGGACATATTTTTTAAGATATTAGAATGTCAGTTTGTCAGAATCAGGTTTATTGGCCAGGTGTGTTGAATTCATGAAGAACTTGACTGGTACACTGGCTCTTGATGTGTATTACAATGTTCTTCTGTAAGGCAATGAGTAGACAAGTAAACAAGATAGGAGTGAGAGAATGTGAAAACATGAAAAATGAATGTGCATTAGTGAACATACTAGAAACCAACAAACCTTGTTGTTGTCATACTTCCTGTTATCCTGCAGAACTGTAAAACCTGTAAGGGCCCTAAAATACAATGGTTTCCCTGAACATTTCAAAACATTAATTCTACACATTCATTTTATGTGGTATGTTTGAGTTAAAGCAGGAACATCTCTTTAATGTTATCACCTCTCACCTATTGTTAGTTGTTTGTTGCCTTCCATCTAACAAAGGCAAAAATACCGAAAACATAGTTGAGATAATGAATAATAGAAGACCTTGTGCTCAGTCAAGGAATCCTGACCATACAGTTGAGTGGGAAGAATGAAAGACTACAACCACTTCATTAGAGTCAAAACTGCAGTTAGACTAATTGTCAGTACTCCACCTGCAGTGAAGAGCTTCTGAGAGGCAAAATAGAATATCAAAAATATCACAACCTTTGCTTTTCTTTTTTTACTTGAACAACATAAGGGTCTGCAGTCGCACGCACTGCTTCCAGGAACTGCACCTCCCACTGCTCCTGGCTTGTTGCTTTAGCCCACTTACTCATGGCTTCTGTTCATTGCCAGTCGAAACACATACCACCACTCACAGAAATAGAAGCATTACATACTTAATTCAGTTTAGACAACCTCACTCTGTGTATCTGTACTGTTTGACCTGCTGTGACAAAGTGCAACTTACTTTCAGCAGCGTGGGTGGTGCTGAGAATAAGTTCAGTACTGGTCAAGGGAAATCATCTCCACACACAAGTGCCCCAGCAAGACAATAGCCTTCCATGAGGTGACAATGCTAACCACTGAGCCACTATGTCAATCAATGGTTAATACTGAAATATAGATGATGTGTGAATGTAACTGTTGAATATAGCATTAAAATTAGGCAAAAAGGAGCAATACAGACATCACACAAACATGTATGTACTGATGGGACCAAGCTGCCAGCTGTAGTAACTGACTGTAAGACTTGTCAGTTAGTGTTAGCGAATGTTGTACATTTTAGCTGCAGGCTGGATTGAGTTGTAATTTTATTGTTAGCTGCTGACCTTGGGCTAGAGCGGTGCTAGAATCTGTTAGACTGGTCGAAGCAGGAGAAAATGTCAACCCCCACGGAGTACCCCAGTAAGAGGTTGAATAACTCATCAATCGAATTGAATGATATGATTTATAGTCAACTCCTGCAGGTGGAGATAATGGGTACACACAAATCAGGAATTTAGGAGATTTTAGCTCACCTCTGGTCTTTCACAGAGAAGAATTTAATGAGTTCAACACAGTTCATAAAGGATTGTGTTGAGGGCAGAAGAAGGATGAGTCAGTCTACAAAGTGAATGGTCCAGTTACAGTTTTGGCAGCTGATACAAGGAGGAAAACATGTGAGACACAACACAGTGGAGTGTTATTACAGCAGTGGTTTAAACAACAGTTGCATACACTGCCTATTCTAATATTTTACAGTTCAATACTTTGGTTGGTTTCACTACATTATATGCAAATTATGCTCCAGTGTAACAAACCAAGAAAACACTACCAAACAGCCATTAATTTTCCAAGTATGTGAATACAATCAATATTTCAACCCTGTTTTGTTCAAGAAAGTTTAAGGACTTAAGGAAATAGCACTTCCTTCTTTTGCACTTTTATTACACATGTTTCACTAGATAGTAATTCATTTTTATTATAGACATTCTATTGGTTTATTATTATTATTAATTGTAATAATTTTTATGAAAATAAACAGTGAGCACGGAGAATGGCATTGACCAGTAAGTAAAAATCCATAAATGAAGGGAAAACAATAAGTTAGAAAATCTATAGCCTCGCTCTTACAGCCCTCCGGTCCTTTACATAAATCACGCTTTAGCTTTATTAGTGCTTCCAAACCTTTTATTCTGCCCTGACATTCTTTAAAAAATATGAGGGCACATCTCCATCCCATTAACAAGCAAAAATACAGTATCTCTTTCTTACAATGTGGAACTATTGTTTTGATGAGCATTAAATTGGTCTCCTGAAATGGAAAACAAGCTCACACAGAGCTCATGGTCAACTGGGCTCAGTTTGTTTTTGCTTTCGATGTAGGTCAGATTCAAAAGCTTTCAAAGCTAAAATATCTACTTGGCTTTATTTCCTATAGATCTATGTTTATATTTTTATTCAAGTTCTGAATTCAAAATTTAAATACTCACCGCACACCTGGCCAACTCTAAAGGCACACCAGTTTGTGCTGCACTCTTTGAAAACCATTGCTTTAAACTACCCAGATGCTGACAACCTTGTGTTTTTAGAAAGACGTGCACTGGAATTTAACCTGGCATACAGCTTCCTCATCAGCCTGCTAGAAGTGAACTGAACACATCATACTGCTTTCACCTCAAAGGTAAAATCAATTTGAAGAGCACCTAGAGGGTCACAGGGGTGCAGAAGGTTATTAGGGTAGGTGTCCCTTTTGGCCCTTGACATCTTTCTGTGATGATGACCCACGCACACCGTGACCCTTCATCTTTGCTGCTTCGGGAGAGGTCCAGATTTATGCCATGGCTGTGAACCCGAGGTCCTGCTATCTCCCTTGAGCAGCTGCTCTGTCTCAGCTTGCTAGCTTCACAAGTTTTAATTCTTGAGAGGAAATAAAAATGGTTAGGCCCACATATTGCATTTTATTTCTTTTTAACAAACCACAGTATTCTGTGTGCACTTTGATCCTGCTCTAGTTATTGATGTGATGCTGAACCAAACTGATTGCTGCTCTGCTGTTGTTCCAGTTGATGTACTGCTAAAATGGGTACATACAGATTATCAAAGTGTCTTTATATTTATGTGAAACAATAAAAAACAGAAAAATGTATTTAAAAAGGAAATAAACACTAAATGATTTTTGTGCTGTACATATGAAACACGGTATCACATAGATTCTTGTTGGCATATGATGATAATACAGGTTATTTACAGCTAATATGTTTGTGAAGTGCCAGTGTTCAAATGCAGCAATTGTAAAGACTAAATTACTTTTAATACGGTGCCATTAACTATGAATCATAAACTCTTTTAAGCGCTAGTTTCATGGGCTGTAGGGCAGACTACTGCTGCTGTACCTTGGTTTGTGTTGAACAATGTAAGCATTTTGTTTCAACTTGTAGAAAGCAATGCACAGTGGCAGTTTATTTCTATAGTTCAGTTACCATTTAAATTGTTAGTTCAACTGCAATTCAAAGAAAATATAATTTGTGTCTTAAGGTTAATGGTAAAGTTTAAAAGTATCTAATATAGCGTAAAGTGCTGCTGAGAAGTACAGTCAAGAGTTAAGTTCATCAATTGCAGTAGGAACAAAGGAGAATCTGTATCTGTCGCATTTTGTCCTGGGGGACTGTGGTCTCCACGAGTAGAGGATGGTCAGACCTGAACAAGCCTGACTGTGCGCTCCTCAAAACTTGTTTGTCATAGAATCCTGTCAGAGAAAGCTGCTGCGTTCCAGTCATTTGCCTGGCTGCTTTAACCTCCACAGACAAGCACAACAAAACAACTGTGTTTTTATAGTTAAATATAAGCAATTTGTAAAAGTACAGAATCTAAAACAACATAAATATAAAATACAATTAATGATTAAATACAAATAACAAGGGTGCAGAAGCATCATGTGATGTGGATTGATGGTGTTTTGGAGTGACATATTGAAATGCTGCACATAATCACTGCTGAAATGGCATGTAAATAAAAACTTCACATACTCCAAATAAGAAACAAAGTAAATAAATAAATAAATATTGCACTTACTCCAGTGATGGCAGTACATCAGTCTTATCAGAATGAGGAGATATCTGAGTTCACTATTGCCACAGCTTTTGGAAAGAAGCTGTTTTTCAGTCAAGTTGTGCATGTGCTGATTGCTCTGAGGCAGCTGCTTGACAGGAGCAGTTTAAACAGACGATAATGAGGGTGTGTAATGTGTTTTATGATGTTCTTAGCCCTTCTCACACAGCAAGTGGAAATGTTCTAGTGATGGCAGCGCTATGCCAACAAAGTCCTGGGCTGTTTTCACACGCACTGGGGGCCTTTTTTTTAAAAAATCAACTCAAGTTTAATGTTTAGTTTATTATGGGACATGTGTTATTTTATCTGGAGTGCTATACTGTACATATGTAAATCACTGTCATCATATTTGTGCAGTGAATCTCGGTTACATTTGATCTGTGGTACCGAAAGCACCAAATGTCATCTATGACAATTCTAAAGTTACTGTATATTTTTTTCATAAATCATGAAGTCAGTATGATGATCCATAAACCCTCCTACGGTTGAACTGGGAGCTACAGGGGGTTGACATGATCATTTAACCACTGTTCATTGTAATGTAACCTAATGCAGAATTCCTGCACTAAAAATCGTGAATGTCAGTGTTCTGTGGGCATGTGTCAGAAAGGTGAAGATTCTGTGCTACAGGCCTGAACCAACTCAGAGCACGCATGTACACAGCCTAGCTCTGTCATAAATACATCAAACAAGCACTGATCCTTTGTTCAACATTTATCCTGAAATGTCCCTTTAGGCTTCCTGCCATTGTGGAGGCAGGCTCAGCATTTAATGAATATTCAGTGAGACATTGCTGAGTGTCTGCTCAGCGGCTTGGGAGGGATGGTGTGTATAAACCCACTTTGCTGTCCTTCTTTTCAAAAAACGTCACAGGTTTGAATGAATGCACAGGGAAGTTGCTTCGATGCAACTGCTATTTTCTTAACATTACATGCCATCATATACAGAAAGTCTAGTGACTTCACACAAACAGGTGATAATCTTATAAACATCCATCCATCCATTTTCTATACAGCTTAGTCCCAAATGGGGTCACCAGCCAGCTGTGGGCAAAAGGCAGGGAACACCCTGGACAGGTCATCTTATAAACAACATTAAAAAAATATTTGATTATAGTGTGGTGTTACTATAGGCACTCTTTTTTTCATGGCCCAAATGTTAGTTTCCTCAAACTTACTGTTTGGTTCTAATTTCCTGTATTCCAAACTGGCCCATGTGGCCATGGTATTCATCCTTGCAGGGCGCAGCTGCATAAAAATACTGCCACGTTGATCCAGCGTCTGTGTTGTTTACTTTGAGAAAGGCACACATCGCCATAACACAGCCAGTGCTTTCCATTCATAAGTTTTATCTGCCTATATGTTTTTATTTATTTAGGTTTTTATTGATCTTACTTTAAACTTTAATCAACATATATAGTAGCAATGTTGTATCCAATCTGTTTTTGAAACTGAATTTGAATGAATCTAAATCTACATTTTATTCACAGCTTGCATTCCTGGTAGTGGTAGTTTTATGTTTGTTTTATTGTATATGCCAGAGGATGTAATGAAAAATTTGTAAAACAGTGCTACACATCATTACATTCAACTCTGTGCTTCAAAAAAGAAAGCGAGAAAAAGCAAGCACAAGATTTTCTGGGTCATTTTAAATAATTTTCCACTAACTTATTTAATCCAAATGACTAAATAGATCACACTGACTGTATGATCATATGTTACCTCCCTATATTATTATTAATGTCAAATGTGGTAGGTGCTCAAGAAATATGAATAAACAATAATAATAATAATCATGAAACCTGAACAATGTACCTTACTCAGTGGAACACTGCCCCGCTAAATGTTTTTAATTTCTAATTTGCTGGCCACTTGGTATAGCTGACCCCTCAGGAGACCACAAAATAAAAATTTAGATAGAGCTGCACTTGTCCTAATTTTGGACATTAGACAGTGGAGGGAAGGGAGAAAGCCATGAATGCATCCAGTACTGTAAGAGTAAATATAGACTGTGGTCTAAAAGTAAATCCACAGTCCATAATAATCCAGAACAGTGAGATTCAGTAACAGAAATGGCCTTTTATTTTGTATATTTCTGACTTTACTCTCTCTCTCTCACTCCATGCTCTGATCTGTGAAATATAAATAGTAATGTAAACAATAAAATGAATGCTTACAGTCTATTAAAGCAATGTCTTCAAAGCTTGCCCAAGTTATTTTTGCAAAATATTCACATGTGCATGTGAATATTAAACAGTAACACACAGCTCACACTGTCTAATTTGCATCCATCTAACATTCAAGATTGATAGGGATCCTCCTCAGATCTGTTCTCTGTTTTTCGCTAAAACAAGAATGTGAGAGCCAAGTAGGATTAGAATATGATGAGCTCTGTTTTAACACAAGTCCTGATTTCATCAGGCCTTTCAAATGTTATACCCCATTAAATGGCTGCTACAGCTGTTACCACACATATAGTTCAGAAGGAGCAAACTGCGCCAACCAGTAGGCCAGAAGGTGCATATCATCAGTAGGTTATAATTTAGTGACTTCTAGCAGCTGTAATCATTATAACAGGAGCAAAAGTCACCAGTGGTGTATTAAGTCCACATAAGGAGGTCAGGGTGGATTAGTGGGATGAAACCAGGGACTTTCATTTATGAGACAGCCCTTCATTTCCCATGTAAAGCCAATGTTGTTACTTTAATTAGTCATTATTCTAGGTGTCAGGGACCAAACAGTAAGGCAGAGGACATAACTTTTAAAGTTCAAAAAGATGTGTTTTTTATTAACCCAAAAACAAGGAAAAATACAAACAACATCAATATCAAATAAACTGGGCCCTAAAAGAGGTCAACAAAAGATATGGAAACTCAAAATACAACAAACTGACCTGCACAGAACCTCAAACAAAAACCAACTGACTTAACAAATGAAGCACACAGGGAACAGTCTAAATAGTCTGACAACAAGCACTGAACAGACATTCTGCTGACAACTAAATACTTTTATTTAGATGCAAAAAAAATAACATAACAAATAGTTTAAAAAGTTTTAACATAAACTACCAAAAAATAAACAATACATTTCTCCCAAACTCCCCCTTTCTTGTATTGGGCACTTGGTACAGTCCAGGTCTAGTGGGAGGTATTTCAACCTGCTGTTGCCTCAGTCCAATCTTTTTGTCAGGACCAGCTCCATCCATGGACTAGGAAATGGTAACTCAAAAAGAAGTTTTACACACATTAACAACACAAAATTAACCAAATGCAAATGCTTCATTCATTAATTGTGTATGTCCAATATCAAATTGAATGCCTAACCTCTACCTACAACTTAGATCTACCCACATGAACAAAGAAAACAAAATATTACCTAGCTAATTCTACTGCTGCTGGTGGTTTAGGCCCTCACATGTGAAGACCAGGGTTGAGGCCTTCACACCAGCCCAGACCATAATCTTTCCCTTTTTTGTCCCTAACCCTGTTATTTTCTGTGATTGTTATTGTAGCCATGACAGTAAATCTCCAGCACTTGTTAACAGCAAACTAACACAATAAGAGTCTTGTCAGCCTAGGAGGTGGAGTTGTGCCCTACCTGCTCTCAATGATAAACAGGTCACAGCTATTTAACAGGCTGATGAAATTTGAAGCCAGTAATTTCAAGAGGGGTACTGCTGACCAACTTTTGCGCCCTCTTGTTATTTAATTGCTGCACTCCCAAATGCCTATACTGTGCTTGCTCTGTATTGATTTGGCAGAGAAGACTGGCTGCCTTTACAACAATGCTTACATTTTTGAAAAAGCAGCTTCCAAATTTTATAGCATTTAAGAATTTATTAACTTGAAAAAACAAGCAAACAAACAAACCATTTTGATAAACTACATTACCTCTCATAGCTTTGTATGGGATTTGAAACATCATACAACATATTGTTTTAGACCACAGTCTATATTTACTCTTATAGTACTGGATGCCACTCATCTGTAATTATTGTGTGATGCTCTGTTTGTGTAATACAATACACTGTAAATACCATTATAAAACCTATTTGCAATAGAGTGGTGATGGCTGCTATTCTTTGCTGTGTTTACATATTTTTTTTACAATCCCTCTAAGTTAATATTTTCTTCTATTCATATGAGACTTTATGTACATCAAATATTAATGTTGTACCAACAGAAAATGGCCGCTCCAAAAAGGGATGACCTACTTCCCACATTTAGCCTCAACGGAACTGTCTTTGGAAAAATATGAGAGGGATGTTTAGCCAACAGGGCTGCTCTTTTAAGCCTCAGCTGAATGTTCATTCCCTGGTTCTGCCTACATGTTTCACTCTCAAAATCCATCCACACAATCACAAGACAAGACATGAAGGTTGAAGGTTTTTGTCACTTTAAACATAACCATGTGAAGGCGGTGAAATGCAATATAACAAAAACATTCTCATATTTTCTATAGACTGTTTTAATAGATTGGTCAAATCCCAGATGGGATGGGAGGGGGTATAGAATGTAATACTTTCAATATGTAAAGAAATGTCTTTAATGCTGCAAACTGAAGCATGTTGCTTGGAAAATACATTTAAGGTCAGCAAACATAAGCATTGGGTTTTGAAGAAGTGGGACATGACCTGTTTTATATTTCTAATCTTAAAGAAGTCATTAAGTGAATCTTAGCCTCAAAAAGTTGTTTTTGTTTTAGTAGTGCTATCAGTGACATCACTCGCTTTAAGGTGTTTGGGATTCACAGCACACTGCACAATTTTACCTTAGGTATAATGAGTTAACGCTGACAAATGCTCCTAGCAAAAAGCAATCTGGTGCTGTGTGTAAACTCAAAAAGTATGCAGAGGGAGATGCTAATTATGTAGGATACAGTTCTCTACTGAATACATTAGACTATGTAAGATATCAAAACTATGACAAATGCCATTTTGGAAAAACCTCCATATTTAAGATTTCATTCTATCTGAGCAAACTGCAACCCACAAACTGGGATTTATGGGATTGTAAAGTTACATTTAAAATACCTGCTTTATAACATACAATAGACCAGGAAATTATGAGAAAAAGGATGATAATGCAGGGTACACAGTGCAAACATTATCAGGTCATGTGGCAAAAAAGGAAGGCATTTAAGCTAAACCACACTGTAGTTTTATTCAATAGAAAATCAGTAAATGACTTCTGATTGGCTAACAACAATTGGCATACAATAAATATTTGTTAAAATTGATTAGAAAATTAGCTATTACAAATTTTATACACATCTACATAAAATATCCAGGTATCCTCTATAGCTATAGCAGTCATTATCAGGATGCAACCAGAAAACCATAAGGTTTGGTTTTAAATTCCCAGCTCTGCAGCAAGAAGGCATCATACCAATACAACTAAATAGCACACTTGAATTATAATGATGATTATCTGTGTCCATTCATTTTCATTCCGATTAAATCCACTGAGTTTGTAAAAAATATTTCAAATATATGACTGTGAGATTCTACAAAGGAATATAAAGACAATATGCGTAGCAGACTTGAAAGGATAATCAGTATATTAAAGAGCTAATCGCTGTAATTTCTAAACAGGTGCCATAGTAAACTACATGATGTAATCCTCTTCCAGAACAAAAAGCTCATGCCCCCTTCCCTCTGCTATTCCTCTTCTATAAGCTGCCATGTGAACAAAGCTAAAATTAAACCTGAATTCCTGCAGGGTATCTTTCAGCCCTAAACTCCAGCCTGTGCTCTTGTACCTTTGGGCACTTGGTACTTCCTTCCCTGCGGCAACAAGATCATCACTACATTTGGCCAAAAGGAACCATATCATCCACAAACCCTGCCTAAACATCACAACATTCACTTCTCCCAGAACTTGCTGTTCCACTGACTGTCAAATAGATGTAATATACAAAAAATAATCTTTGCTACCTCTGGCTGACATGAATCTTCCTGTATCCTATCAAAGCCTAGAAAGTATAGGAATATTATAGAAATGTATATGCTGTATTTATATGTTGCATATCATACTTGGCTCAGACTTGGTGAATCCTCTGGACAGCAATGTTTTCAAGGATTTTATAGTTGATCTTCCCCTGATGTGCTTTAGTGGTCTGTGGGATTGTAAGTATTACACTAATATGCAATAATTTGGTAATAATGGTACTTGCAGGAAGTAATAATAATAATACCGTACTATTCAGCCTGAGAACAGATACAAGATCTTAAATGTTAGTGATCCCGATGTGAGAAAAGAAGGCCAATGCCAACTGATCACAGAGGTATGTGCACCTCTGTGAGCGGAGGCTCCTAGGTGCACATGCAGTCATAAAAATGTTTATAGTGTGCTGATATGACATAACAAATAACTTGTTTTTCTAGTATCTGTTGTGTATATTTGTCCTGTTTTGTATCTAATTTAGTCATTGTGTTTGCTTACTCCCCTTCAGGGTCATAGGGTCCTGCAGCAGATCCACTATAACTCGGGTAGAAGCCACAGAAAACTCTGAACAGGTCGCCCATCACAATGCTCAAAGATAAACAATCATTCACACTCACAATCATACCTGAGGGCTATTTTGAGTCTCCACTCCCTCTGACTTGTATGTCTCTGAAATGTGGGAACAAAACACAACAAATAATAACAAACACATGTGCACGTACACATACACCCACACACATAAATTCAAACCAAGCAAATGCCAGGGCCATGAATCTGAGACAATTTCCTGAACTATGAGGCAACATTCCCAACACTGAGCCACTATTCTTTGCCACTGCCAGGAAACGCATTACTGACACCATGAATTTACACATGTAGAACAACACTTCAGTCTATGAACTTGAGTCATTCATCCACTGTGCTGAAGGTGAGCAGACCAATATACAGTATATTTTAAAGTGAATGATGACATAAAGAAATATGTTTATGTTGTATATAATGAATAAATACATCTGTGCATTTACACACATAGATACATGATTCTACATGAACACACAAATTCACTTTGGCGTCTTTGATGCGTGGATGAAAGTGCAGTGACTGCTACCAAAGTGAAAGCAAAGGCTGCTAGAGGGAAATATTAAGGCTACTGTGATAAATGAGCTGACTACAGGTTACAACATGTAAACATGCACTGCAAAGCTGCCATATCTCCAAACCATTAGCTATCATCTGACTCTGCATTAAAGTTGTTTGTTTTGCCCCCCCCATTGTTTATTTATTTATTTTTGCCCCTGCTTGCCTGCAACCCTCCAAGAATCACTACCTTTTCTGTTTTCCAATTTCAGCTGCCTCCTCGGGAGCGAGGTTTGATGAATGTCGCTCACATTAGGGTGACCTCTGAGATAACCCCTCCTTTCTTTCCCAAGAAAATTCATCAGGCAGAGTTGGCCAGCCCCAGGGATATGTGATTCAGCACTCAAGGTGAGTGTTTGTCACAGAGGCCTCAGATGGCCAGATATTGGCAAGGAGTGAAAAGGACAGAGATGTGCTGTTTCTGGAACTCTTCAGCCTGAAGACTGAACTGAGACGTACATGCCTTGTGCATATATAGTACATCAATACTAGTCTGCCAAGTCAAAAAACTATATAATAAACTTTATAATAAAAAAAAGGAAGAAAGCAAACGAAACTCAAAGAGAATAATCATCTGACTCTACAGTTTCCCATGGCTCTATAGGGCCTTTTATTGTCTTTCTGCTATTTGTTTTGATTTTATGGCCCACAACTGTTTTTGTTCAGTCTTACCTCTCTCATCAACATTGTTGCCAGCTGCAGCAGGCAGTTGTCTTCAGCAAGAATAAAAGTTAACAACTGCAAGTGAATGATAATGTTACCCTGTTTAAATATAGGCGTTTATTATAGGCTAATAATATATTCTTTGTAAGATTTGATTGATTTGATTTATTTATTCTTTCAAACATGTAACAACAGTCAATATGTAACCACACGTAATTCCACACATATCCACAATATATTTTCAATTTGCTTATACCTAGTACATGCTTGAATTGAGTAGGAAGAAGTTAGACTTATCTAGTCCTACCCCCTAACATCATCTTATCATCATTGGTTTGCAAGCAGTATTACTACATATATAATTTTGTTCTACATCCACACTCCCACCTGATTAATCATTAGGCCTGTTCTTGCTCATATCTTGATTGACACATACCTTTATATTTATGTTTAAACTCATCAATTCTCTTACTGTTTTTTATGTCCACACTTAAATTATTCCATAGTTTTACCCCACTTATGGAAATACAAAATCTTTTTTTGGTTGTACGTATAGCATGAATTTTATAATTTAACTGACCCCTTAAATTGTATCCCCCTTCCCTTTCATTAAATAGTTTTTGAATTCCACCAGGTAATAAATTGTTCCTGGCTTTATACATAAACACAGCAGTCTTATATGTCAGTTAAAGCAGCAACGTCTATAAAGCCAAAATCCCAAATACTATACAACGTAACAAGCACTTCCCTGCTGC
>NW_018127884.1:1165172-1171109 GCF_001952655.1 Monopterus albus | reverse complement strand
GACATGTTAAAAATATGGGTTAATGGTTTGCATATCCCCTCAATTACCCATTTAACAGTTGTCATAGTGATACCATCACTATCGCTAGATGTTTTGTTACCACATTTATTCACTATCTCTATAATTTCCTTTTCAACTATGGGCTGCAAAATCATAGAAGTCATGTTCCTTTCGATTGTATTATTATTTATAGTGACGGATGTATCTGTACAAATGCTTCTTGCTAAACCAGGACCAACATTAACAAAGAACCTCTTAAACTTATCTACTACATCCTCTAATCTATTAACCGGTGTATCATTATCCATAAAATATTGAGGGTAGTTACTCTTGCTGGTACTGTTTCTAATCAATTTATTTAATATATTCCAAGTACCGTTCATTCGTCACCCTCCTATAGAAAAGATTTGTTTTTGGCCTCTCTTTTCTATACTGGCCCTCATAAACCACAAATACTGGTAGATGATCACTAATATCATTTATAAGTAATCCACTTGTCATTTTGCTGTCAATAACATTGGTAAATATATTATCTATTAGTGTTGCATGCTGGGTTGTTACTCTACTTGGTTTTGTAATTTTTGGGTATAAACTGCATCTATATAATGTGTTAATAAACTCCTCAGTTGCTGTGTGCTTGTTAGGATTTAACAAATCTATATTGAAGTCACCACATATGAACATTAATTTATGACTTATTGTCAAGTAATTTTCTTCCATCCAGTCATTACATTTTTCTATGCTGGCTCCAGGTGCTCTATAAATACAGCTTATTACAACCTTTTTCTTTTTTTCCACGGATATTTCTACAGTCACACACTCCAGCAAGTTATCAATCGCCCTTGACATGTTCTCGACTTTTTCATAACAGAAGTTATTATTTATGTACAAAGCCACACCACCTCCCATCTTCTGCTCTCTGTTTATGCATACCAGATCGTACCCTTCAAGGTCAAAATCTACTCCCCTTACATTATTAATCCAGGTTTCAGTAATAGCAATTATATTAAAAGCATTTGTAAGACTACAAAGATAATGCTTTATACTCTGAAAGTTAGCGTACAGACTTCTGCTAAGATGAAAATACAGTATATCAATTTGGTACGAATACATTGTTTTGCTGCCCATAAGTGCAGATTTTGGTTGCCTGAATGGGCAACTTAACTGAGAAAACCAGCTAAACAACCCAAATTTTCATTTGTATTTTAATTATCAGTCAACAAACAAGCACACTGTTTTATCAGAAACCATATTTACAACATTTATGAATCCCTGGGAAATGCATGGAGCAATTTGTAAGAGTGTAAAGATGATTTAACTGCATATACCAGATCTTTTGCTATTACCATCTGCTGGCACTGATGCTTTTATATACTTTTGGTGCTGCTGTGTGTGTGTGTGTGTGTGTGTGTGTGGCATGGTGTGTATGTGGATAGATGTGAGAGCTGGTGATGGTGTTTAAGTTACTCTAAGTTATTCTTCTTCAGATGATTAGTTGAAAAACATATAAAAAAAACAACTTTATATCCATAGCCTCTACTTTAGTGAACTGCTGCCTTGAAGCAGTAAAAATAATACCAAAATCATTTATTTACCACCATTCAGTGAAGGTCCTACACAACACATAAATGAGTGATCTGCAGTTCTCACACGTGATGGATACATGCACTTCTACTTTTTTGCACATCTCATAAGTCGCTCCTCCCATCTGCTTGTTCTGCAAAAAAAGGATTCAGAACATTATTTATTTATTTATTTAGTTTCTCTTTGAAACTTGAAGACCTGGGCACAAAAGCCATCTATAGCTGAGCCTCACATTCCATACTTTTATTTTCTCCTGGAGTTAAATCCATCCTATATGAACAAAATCCCCTGAGATCTGAGCACAATAAGATATGAAATGCCAGTTGTTGTGACTGATATCATTAAAAAGTCCAGATTTGGTGCATAGTACAGTTTCTGCTCTAGCCTGTGACTACACATCTCACTGCTACAGAGAGAGCAAAACAACAGGCAGGAGCAATGGCAGCACTAAGCCAGGTATTGACCTGTGTGACACACCAGTGACCGCCTCATCACAGTACTGGGTCAGTCCCGTTCAAAATCCACTGAATCCATTGTTGAACCCAAGGATCAGTTCAAGAACTCATGGCGCC
The DNA here is from genome assembly GCF_001952655.1 of Monopterus albus. Classification (NCBI taxonomy): domain Eukaryota; kingdom Metazoa; phylum Chordata; class Actinopteri; order Synbranchiformes; family Synbranchidae; genus Monopterus; species Monopterus albus. Next base: position 1,168,953 of record NW_018127884.1, on the reverse strand, counting down.
CACTGTGTTTTTATGGTAAACCCAAAGTCCAAGTGGACAAAAGAGTGTGAAAAGGAATGAGGCAGACAGGAAAAAAACACTTTTTATTACACTAGCAGTTTGGCATTCATTCATCAATTTATAGGAATTTAATGATCACCAGTTCTGATAATTCATATAGTATAGATATCGGCCTAATATCTAGGAAAAATCATGGAATGCCAGGAAAATGAGTGAATTTCCATAGGCTAAATATCAGAACATATTTGACAAAGTTTCCCAAACTTTACACTAGTTCTTTGGGGCTGTATTTTTATACTTTTCCATTCACCAATGTTTATTTTTCTATTATCAGTATAAAACATAAAAAGCAGTTAAAATGGTTTTGATGAAGATTACTGACCGAATTAATTCCAAATAAAACACCCAAATATGTGTGAGCATTTTTTTTTATTAAGGTATCTGTAAATAGTTGACTATACCATAACTAGGGTACATGAAATGTTTTTTTTTTTTTTATTGGAACATGAAATAACACATTTACATAATGTGTGCCTTTCAGTCCTTTGCTTTTGATGAGTGAACAGGCTGAGAAAGAGCAGAATATTTTAAGGACAGATAAGATCCCTAACATTATCTGGACATTAAGGATGTCCACTCCATGCATATCACCATCAGGATAGAGTGTAATGACCACTAAAGATGAAGCAGGCACACTGTATGATTTGCATAGTGCAGCTGATTGGCTTCACCAAAGAGACAACTGCTACTACAATTCAAAATGAAATATTAGAAATTTTCACACTTGCAATTCAGAGATAAATTGTGTCTCAGGTGAGAGAGCACACATTTTCATAATCTAACCATGAGGGAACCACTGATATAAGTGCATTTGAGTAGTTTTCCTGTAGTTTACACTATGCGGAGAGTTGCAGATGTTTTTCTCTGGTTCTACAGTGCCCCTAATAGCACTGCAAACACACATTTTCTTGCAACAGAGACATTTCTATATGTCTGAGCTTGCCCATAGCTCACCTTCAGGGATTTTGTTTTAATGCCCCATCTTGTTGTTTGTAGGAGTCCAAGCAAAACTGAAAGCACAGTGTCCCACTATGTTGTATGTTCACTGCAGCAGTCATTTGATTTTGCAAGAGATAAAATAGCTGGGGAGGTGTGCCTGGTCACAGGCATTCTAAATATTATGCAGAGACTTTGCAATAGGAGAATCATTAATTAAAATGCAAGGCACTGTTCCAGTCACTTTTTTTGCAACCAACAATGTTGTGTTTAACTTACTGTCATTATGGCCAAAAAGATGGGCTGTGCACACAAAGGCAGTCAAGCGCGTTTGTTTATCATATGCAGTGAGAGTTTGTGTATCACCTCCATGAGAGTTAAGTTATCTGGTCTGTACAGACAAACAGTGAAGGCAGAGCACACTTTAGCCTGGTGAGAGGTGAAGCCTGGTTTGAGCCAAGAAAAGCAAGCAAAAATGCTGCAACACAAACAAGCAGGGGTGTCCATGTTTAGCTTTAGTGTTAGCAAACAATACATACAGTATATGCTTTATGAGAAGATACATACTGTATGTACATATGAACAAGAACTAGTAACAAAAGGGAATGCACGTGCAGTACATAATTTACAAATGCCGATCTACCAAGAATCAGCAGAGCTTTAGCTTGCCTGAGAGACACACAGACATTGCAGGACATCACATCATGCAGAGGACATCAACAGTGTTAATATGAATTCAGTCCATGGACCTGCAACATTAGAGGTACAGTAGAAAGCCAGTTTGATCAGCCTGGAATGAAAGTTGCTGTCCAGAGACAGAAACTGTAATAGATGCTGTAAATCGCCTTCAGACTTGCATGACACTGCTGTCCATCTCCCTTGTTACGTTGACATGCAGCTCATCCTTCTGGGTAATGTTACTAAAGAGAAAGAAAGGCCACTGAAATAACAGATTTTATTGGGGAAGTGCATCCACAAACCCAGAACTTCTGAGAGAGGTGGCAAAATGTAAAGAATCTGGTCTCTGCCTGTTTCTTCTCTTAAAGTCATTCCAAACACTTCAGTAACTAAAACATGGCTAAGGAGCACCAACATGCAAAAAAATAGGCATATGGCTTTGCTGTTGACATTTGGAGCAGGCTGGACATGAAATCTTTAATGAAACCCACAGAATACAGCAGAACACAAAGCAATGTTTGGAGCCCTCAGATAAAGGAAGTCCATAATTTTGCTACTGTTGTTATTGATGACACCGTCACTGTTAAAGCTACAGGTATGAATACAAATATAAAAGACTGAACTTAATTAACTAGGGAATCAAAAAGCTTGTGCCTACACACAACCATGCCTGTGTTCTTATATCAGGCTGCTGATATTCTTTTGCTAATCACTATTAAAGAATATGGCATTTCTGGCCACTTAGCATCTTGATTGTACGGAACTTGGAACAGGAGTTCACCATTACAGTCAAATGCTGTACACTTTAAGAGTATTTACACACAGAGAGGTTTGCTGTATAATAAGCTCTATACCTGGTTAACCTATGTAGAGTATTTAAAATAAGTCATTTACTATTTAAAAGAACATTTGCACAGTTTAGTCCCTCAGGCATTAATCTATAGCCTAATATGCATTGAGAATGGTGCTGGGAGACAGGCCTCCATGAATTCCTCGAATGCCAGAGGCCTGTATTATGATTTTATAGCTTCCCAGGATGTTCGTTTTTCTTCAAATAGCTTCATAAAAATAATCAATTGTAAAGGACAGTAAGAACTGGGATTATTTAATTCTTTTCAAACAAAATGCAATAGTTAGTAGTCCCTAAGGTAATGTAAGGGTTTGTGCTTTTATTCACTCTCCCACTCAGATTTTCTTTTTTTTTCATGCACTATGAATGTTGCTATCAAAGTATTTCTGATCATGCAGATTTGATCCCATGCTGCAGGATCAAGTCAGCCAATATTTTGCATGTGATGATGAGCCAGTAGACACTGGGTCAGTCCAACTGAACATGAAATTTAATAGTCCAAGAGGTGAATGGCAAAATTCATTACAAAAAAACAGTATCATTTAGCTTTAGCTTATAATAACTGGGTGGAAATATGTGTGGATATTGATTATTCAGCTTCATATCAGATAAAACCTTTGAAATGCTATTTAACTCTATTTCAGAGACCTATTCTTTTCTTAACATTCATAGTACAATGATGCAATCCAGTGTCTTAGTTTTAGCTGCCATATGGTTTGAAGAAACTGAGTGAACATATGGAAATATGTGCAACAGGCCATATTGCCATGCTAATTTTAAGTAAAGATAAATGTAATCTGCAGTTATATTTTGACTGTAAGGCCAGATTTAGTTTACTTTTTAGTTTTGCATGACTCTGTATCTTTGAAGCACTGGCAGTGCAGTAAATCTGAATACTCATTGCATGCTTACATGTTAAACTGTAGGCTTAAGGCTCAGGGGAAGAGCCATCATCTCCCAACTGGAAGGTTGGAGGTTCAACTTTCATGTCACACTGATCAGGCTGCAGTGTTTGATCAAAACTACAAGCACCACAGTGGTGAGTTGCTTTTGTTGGTCTTTGGTTCTTGTTACCATTGCTAACTCTGAGAGACGAGGCAGTCCAAGTAACTTCAAAACAGTGCTGATTTATTCAAAGGATTCATTCATTCATTCTCTACTGTTTAGTCCCTTGCGGGGTCGGGGGGCGGAGCCAATCCCGGCCGGCAATCGGGCGAAGGCGGGGTACACCTTGGACAGGTCGCCAAACCCTCGCAG
>NW_018127884.1:1150037-1164946 GCF_001952655.1 Monopterus albus | reverse complement strand
CCCACCAGGCCTATACATTATATCCCCTCGGTTGGGCTAGCCCCATACTACACAGAAACGTCAACCGAGACGTCTCTGTTACCAGCTTTGCAGCTGGTCATAGCAGTAGTCAAAACATGAAGTAAATCAATGTGTGTGTGTCTGTTGATTAAGTGGTGTGTAGCTAAAAACATTCTCACAGACTTCTAGTAACATGTCGTGATATTAAACATAAGAACATATTATGGCTAAGGCTACAGTTATACACGTCATAATAATAATATTAAACACCCTGTCTGCTGACAGTCATCAACTCTTCTCTCTAGTATCCTTGACCAGATGTACCCTGTAGAAACTCATAATGATGACTAAGCATTTAACAGTCTAACTATACATCCTATCTCCACTAAACACTTCTAATACATAAAGTAAAATACCTAACAACAGTTTAAAATGTCCTGAATGTTTGAAATTACTGAAGTTCAAATAAAAATCAGCAGTTGTGAAAAATCTTGCTTCATCTGTAAATTTGTTGGGTTTTTTTCTAATCGTCTAACAAAAAATTTGCATAACACAGCTGTGTAATGTAATCTAACAAAGGTAAAGGGCAAATGTAAACATCTGTTGATTATTAGAGTTGGTTATTGCATTGTGTTAGATTAGAATTATTTGATTATGTTGAGTTACAAAGCCAAAAGTTGATGCGGTTATATAATACCCGCAAACAGAGGCAGTGTAAACTAAATCTGAACAGAGCACAAGGTTAAATATGCTAAAATTTTACATCCAACAGTGACAGGAAGGGGCACACAAAACAGGTAAAATCACTTTAACCTCTCTAATTGTTTCTTATTGTGTATTCTGTGTATTCTGGCAAATATAAAACAGCTTATATAAGGCTTATAATACAAGCCTTTTAATCTGTTAATATCAAAGTAAACTATAATTTGTAAGATGCAGGAATATGTATTTCAGTATGAAGCAGGCAGTGAGAAATAAAAAAAAAACAGCAAAAGAAGTTATACAATGAATACTAAATAGCTATTTTCAGCAACAGCATGTGTACAGTTCCAGCTTCAGTTGTATATAGCCAGCTAAGAGATGCATAGGTGGCCAAGGAGGCGGACAGCCCACTGTATTCCCCATCCTTTTTGTTGTTTGACCTCTTGAACAAATCATGTTTCTCAATAACAGCCAAACTTACAGTATAGGCATACTGTCTCTTAGTACAGACACAAAAAATAGTCATGTGTTTATCCCCAACACAGGGCAGCAGAATCGAGCACCTTTTCTGATCCAGTGTGCTTTTTGGCGTCTCTCAAACTCTCCTCTGATCCTGCAGTAGAACAAAATGTTTTGTATAAAACAGATTTCTTAGTGAGATGATAACTTTGGTGTGAATTTGAGTTACTGACAACAGTTAGCTACCTTTAACTTGTAACATTTGGAAAGCAAAGTAAAAAAAATACATAAGAAAAGACATAATACTTACAAACCTGTCTTTCGTTAAATTATAGAAGATACTTCTTCATTTTTCTGTTCAGAAATAGTGCAGCTATTATTAAAAGAATACATTAAACATTGAATTGTCAGTAGGGGAAAAAGGGTACTTCCGGACAGTGGGTCCCCCCAATGAATATCTGATTTGGGCAGGAAATCTGTGCCATATCTCGGCTTTCCAATTGAAATGCCAAAGCTGAAAGAGCCAATCATTGGCACAAATAGGTTTACAATGGAGTCAGATGGCCCGAGCAGTTGCTCTGGGCATCTAACACTGCTCTGAGGGGGTTAACATTAGAGTCAATTAAAAACTGTGGGTTGCTCCTCCTCTATTGCAATTTTTTTGCCCTTTCTCTCCCATCTCTGAAGTTCAAGTTAAAATATGTTGTTATTTAACCCACTCTGCTCTGTACCATGGAATTCTTCACCATCCCCTTGTCTATCTGCCTGCTATTTGCAAAAAGACAAAAAAAAAAAAGTCCAATATGAGACTTTTGGCAGATCTAGCTGACTTTCAGACATACAGTATGGAACCTCTTCTTCGCCTGTGTGCACGGCTGGCCTGCAGACACTTTTTTAAATTATTTATTTGTTTAATTGAAAATGCAATACCCTCTCTGTAGCACAGTTCAAAATGTATCACGGACATGTTTATGGGCATTTTTATAACATTCAAACACTTAGGCACTGCTAAATTATTGAGCTGAGCACTTATTACTTTTGGCTGGACTGTACTATGCCTATCTGATGGGTGTGCTGTGGAGGCATTTCATCAACAATAATGGGACTTTTTGTACATTACCATAAATGGAAAATGAATGTATAACTCTTAAGTATTTTATTTTCAGCTGCATACACTGCTGGAGATGTACATGGAAAATTATGGTAAAACTGTATTATTTGTTATGTTTAGCATATGTATGGTTAAAATGAACACTAAATGTTACAAAGAAAAAGAAAAGGCCCTTTTTTTGTCTAGAAACACTTGTGGTACTTTTCAATAAATGTTACAAACACCAAAATGAAATGAAAACTGAAATGAAAAACTAATGATGTGAAAAACAGAAAACATCAAAGAAAAAAATATATATTAGTATTTTACTGATTACATATAATCTTAAACTTTTGGTTTAAAAGCTAACCTTACAGAGCTACGTAGATCATCATTAGTACACATACCATACATACAGTACACACATATAAAGCCAACAGAGAAACATTTAAAAGTTTATTCACATAAGTCATCTTATAGCCCCTTTTCAACTGCATGCTATCACACATTTTGGGATATCTGCACTTTCTTAATGTCTGCTGTGCGCTTACTTGCCCCTGGATTATCCCATGTGAAGGAACATTTTTAAAAGTGTATATCAATTTCACTAAGCTGTAGATGCAGTACAACATTCATCTGACTTCCTGTCAGCTGTGTTTTTTGTGAGTGCAGTGCAACTGGGAAGAGCTTGCTTTGTGTGTCATTTGCCCTGGCTCTGCAATGCTGTGCTGTGAATGTATAACATTAGCCCTGTTAAGAGAATGTTACTGCTAACAGTGCTGAAGGAGAAGTTGTGTGACCATATACAGTAGATGCATACAGCCATCGTAACATATGCAACATTACTGGGAAATTTTGTAGCTACAAACACAATAAAAAGATGGTGCAGCAGTTGATAATTCAGTGATGCAAGATGTGTAAACAGCTATTCTGCTATATCACTAATGAGGATAGGTTGTCTTTGTGCAGACAGAGGTGGTCTCCCCATTAATGCATTTATTTCTAGTGGGGAAAAAAGCAAGTGCTGGAAAGACATTTAATAAAAAATAAATAAATAAATCTGCCTGTAAACAAACCGAAGCTGCTTCACTGCTTGTAATACCAAACAGTAAAGGGCTACTAAAATGTATAGATACAGTACAGTACATAAACGCCTTACAGCTGTGATAAATACTGAAAAAAAGAATTAATTTGGTTAACGGCTGTTTCACATCTCTTACTCCAGCGTTTTTTATAATATTTACAAAGGACAAAAGCACATGGACAACAGCATAATTACTTCGATCAAATTGTATATTTCATGAAATAGCTTTTCCTGACAGTTTGTTCTACTTATATGTTGATTAGATTTTTTTAACTATGTGTGCAGGTAATACAAAGAAAATAAAAATGCAGTATTTATTATGAGGCATTTGTTTTACTTTTAACAGTTATGTATTCATACCCTTCTTAGTCAGTGATAAAAAATAATCTGATTTAACTTCTAAGCAAAGCACCGTCACTCACTAAATTTCCACCCATCCATTATCTATATCGCTTGTCCTGAAGAGAGGCACTGTGGAGCTGGAGCCAATCCCAGCTGACACTGAGTGTAAGGCGGGGTACACCTTGGATAGGTCGCTAGTCTATTATTGGACTGACACTTAGGGACAGACACACATTCACATCTTTGGGCAATTTAGAGTCACACATCAACCTAACCTGCAAGCCTCTGGACTGCGGGAGACGGCTGGAGTATAACACCCACACAGACATGGGGAAAAAATGTAGATACCACAGAAAAAGGCCCATGAGGTTTGAACCCAGAACCTTCTTGTTGTGAGGCGCTAGTACTGACCACTGCCTCACTATGCCGCCCTACACCCAAATTTCTAGTTTGTAAAGCATTTCAGAGAAATCACTGAGTTTGTAAGTGAATTTGTTTTTTTGAAAATGATATTCTGGGAAGAACTGAGAAGAGTTAAATGTGCTGACTGACACAAAATGAAGCGTCTAAATGCATTTGCTAATTATAACTTATGAGGTATGAGAATTTAATGCTTCTTTTTGATTGTAAACAAAACACCTTTTCGATTTTGGACTTTGCACCTCATTTCTTGAGCTTTAGGTCACATCTAAGATGATAATTCACCCTTGTAACATTGTAGATAAGTCAAAAAAAAAAAACAAGGAAAAGCAAGCCATGGGCTCTTTACATGTCTAGCACATTTCAAACTTTCCAGCAGAGACAACAGTGACAAACATGCTAGCAAACAGCCACTTAACGAAACTAGGTGTGAATGAGGAGTCTTACATAAAGCAAAATGAATCTAATCTTATGAATTGTCACATGCAAGATGATTTCCTCCATTCTTTCTTATAAAAACAGCTTATAAGAGCATTGTAGACCTGTTGCTTTTCGGTTACTTTGGCAGTGTTATCCCAATATTTTTGGGAGAATATAAAAATGTTGTTCCATAGAGCTTTATGTGCATTTTCGTGGTAATAACTTTGCAGCACAGTAGCAAAACAACAATGTTCTCAACTAGGCTTTATTTAGCTATTCCAATATGTGTCTCTCTTAATACCCCTAGTCACAATGGCTATATTGCGCCATTTAGGCTAATCAGTGGCAAATGTAAAAATGTTATAGCACCCCTGTTGTGAATTTTCTAAAAACTGGAGTGATAAAGGCTTCAGTTCCTAGATTTTTGATATGAAATATATAGTAATGCGTTACATATGGTGGAAAGATCGCATAAATGCTTAGCTGTTGTCCTTTTCTTGAATTCATTGCAGTGAGAAACAATATGACTGTGGTGACTCACATGGCATTCTGCAAATATCGATAAATACCAACAGTTTCAACTAGTGAAAGTTGTTGTGCATGTATTTGTGCTGAGGTTTGTGCACAGGTGTCCACATGCAGAGAAGTCATGTTTTCATCTGTCGATATGGATACATGCTAGTGTGAATACATACTGTATATTGTCTCCATCTGTGTACTGCTCTTGAAAAACGGGCTCATTAGGTCTCCATCTGGTGGATCCAGTAAATGCTACAACCCAGGCTGCTGCAAGGCCAATTGAGCAGTAAAATTATGGAGTTTTTTGGGGAATTCATAAATAGCAGATTCCCACTAAATCAGTGCCTGATTTTTATGTGTGTTATGCAGTTGCTTTATTCTCATCATCATTTTCAGACATAATACATACATACATACACAAAAGTATGGACATGAAAGCTCCATAGCTGAGCCTCAAAACGATATCAGCTTGGTCATGTGAAACTGTATCTGTCATTCAGAATACCTTCTTTTTTCCCTTTCTAGGACAGCAGGCGGTCCACTTTTCTGTAGCAGCTTTAATTTACTCAGAGTGTGGTAAAGCATAGAAAAAGACAGATTAGAGGACATACAATAGAGGCCCCACTTACAGGTAGCCACAGCACTCTCATATCATATTACCGATTGCCATCAAGAGGATGTGGTGAAACTTGAAAAGGTACAGTAATCAGTACTTCACCATCACGCGGAGCTTAAAATAAAAGGGTGATTCAAGATAGAGGAACATAAATACATCATGGGTAAAGATCATAGGCACCCAACACTCTTGTAACTGTGAACACGTCTGGACATCTCTTACAATGATAAACACAGTTTCTCATTACAGGGCTTTAGTAAAACACCAGATGGGAGGGCAAAAGAGTAATCCATGGTTAATACTAAACAAAAAATAGGCTGTCAAGGGGATGTTTTTTGTAGCTGAGTGGAAGCAAATGTGATGCTAATTTAAATAAAAATTCATTACAGTATTATTAGCTTTTAAGCTTGGGATGCAACACAAAGGGACAGCCATTGTACACAGACAAAGAAGGGTCTATCAGAAGGAGTTCTGTCCTATTTATTGGAAAAGGATAGAGTAATGATGTTTGTTATAGGCCAATGCCAGAATGTTAGTGTCTGGTATAGAACATTATCACACAATGTCACTAATTGTATGAATAGATTTTGAATTAATTTGCATAAGTAAACAGTTAACAAACCCTTCTGTTTTCTCTGGCTCCAAGCAGCACTGAGTGAAGGCTAAGCAAGGTAGCCCAGATGCTGTTCTCCCCAGTGATCCCATCCAGCTCATCCAAGATGATCCTAGGCCAGATGGGATATGTAATCACTCTAGTGTCTGGATCTTGGTCTGCCCTGGGGTCTCCTCCCTGTTGGACTTAACCAGAAAACTTCTAAAGAGCCATCCTTGCTATAAAAACCACCTTAGCCAGCTCCTTTCAACATGAGAAAGCAACAGTACTACTCCAAGTTCATTCTGCCTCTCTAATCAGTCAGAACATGCTATTGGAGCTTTTAAATTGACCTTTTCAAATAGGATAATGTCACATCTGTTGTTGGAATTAATGCTACCGAGGACCACCAAAGACCTCAGCATAAAAACCCAATGCCCTGCCAAGTGGCTTAAAAGAAACAGATACTTGACCTGTGTATTGTGTGGTTTATTAACTGATACACCAACCAACACTGACTGCTGAGTGACATATAAATCTTGGAGATAAAAGGTTGACTCTTTAAGTAGAGAAATTAAATATAAGCATATGTGCGTTACATTTTCTTCAGGTAGACTGCCCTTCTTATGTTTCTGTGTGACTGTATCTTGTGAAGAACAGCTTCTGTATTGCATGTTAGTACTATAGACCTATAGTATGGTGGAGGAATGGGAGGAACATTATCTGCTGTACTAAACAGATGCCCAGAGGACATGGGCTCTTAATTTACTCCCAGCTGTGTAACAGTACAGCAGAGCAGACACACTGCTGGGATTTTTAAAAAACAAAGTAAAACATTTGCCCTAGGAATGCTAAATTAGTGATCGAAATAATTAGTCTATTCCCTTTGAAACAAAATGCATGTCTCTCTCTGTACTGCACCTCACGGTGTGACAGGCAATAACAGTATTAGTGGGCTGACTGAGAAATGCAAATATAAGGGCAGCATTTATGAAATGCAACAGGTTTTACATAATAACACACAACACGAGCTTTAACCAGGTTTTTGTCAAATACTTGACACAACTGTGTTGAGGTAGAGTAAGATAAGTTGCCCACCAATATTTCAGTAAAAACAAACCAAAGGCTGATTCTGTACATGTAGATGGCTACAGTTTTCCGTGGTATCAGTATGTCACCTTCCAGTGAAACAACAACCACAGTTCATAACTATAATAAACTAAATCTCCAACTCATGATCAAGCATGTTAGCAAAGATGGCATTGGAACTAAAAACAGTTTTATAGTTAGCTAATTATATCCCACAGCACAATGCTGAGCCAAGAATTCAGATGATTGTGAAAAACAAAAACACCAACAAAAAAGCTGTGTATTAAATAAACTATTTGAGAATAGTTGCTATGGTCAAATGCTGTTTTTACCAGGGGCTATGATGTTTTTATCTTGTTCTTCATTACATATGTGTTACGCACTGTTACTTGAAGTAAAAAACTTTCAAAGAAAACATCAGGTTTTAAAATTCAGAACAAGTTTGACCAGAAGTATTCATGCTTAAGTGGCTAATGCCCCTCACAGCATGGATGACTGAAATAAACAAGTCATCAAAAGCCTTTGGATGGAAGCAAGATTTTAACAGTATCCACTGTTTTGCCGTGTTGCTGGGGGTTAAAACATCACTTGTTGAACTTTTAAGAAACACTGTGCTGTTGGTGAATGATTAATGATGAAACCACAGTTCTGAAAGACATATAGAAGTTATCCTTGCTACTGGATGTTAACCTGCTGTTGGATTTTTGCAAATTCCAACATGGTTTTCCACTGCTTTTATCTTAGTGTGGGTGGTGTTGCATGCTGAGAAGTTAATACAGCCTTCTTATTCAACCCCAGGAAATGTGCACCTTTTGATTGTTCTTCCAGTACCATTGTAAAAGCATAAAAAAGCTCTTTTGGAAATCTGTTGTGAAACAGAAAAAAGTCAGAGGAAAATGCTTTTTATCGTATCGAGATTAACTTTCAAATTACACCAAAAAAGGGGGTGGTGGTATGTTTATAGGAGTCACTGAAGTCCAGAAAGGAGAATTTTATAATACTATATAAAACTTAAAACTCTATGCACTGCTCACTTCTTGTCTTCTTTCATTTCTCTCAGTCTGTGTCTACTCAGTGTGTCTGTGGTTAACAGGCCGCTCCATGCTGCCATGCACACAGTCCATATCGAAGCCCAGATCGGAAAGTATTACAATCTTCAGATGTTTGCACTGGGAGAAGGAGAAGAGGATAAAAATCCTCTTAGAGATAGCCTAATAGTCTGTTAGACCTCTTTACTAATGTGATATCTTGTATGATCAATAACCAGTGTATAGACAGCTATCTCTCCTCACATGTAAATACCAGAATAAGCTGCCTTGTCTGACTTCCTTTGTTAGTTGCCTTCTTCCAAATAATGCTTCAGAGGGTCTAGTAACACCTTCTTTTCCAACACTGCTGAATTTGTTGTTAGCGATCTACATTGCCGATGAATGCAGCCTGTATTAGTATGCCTACAGTGTGCACTTTGGATTGGGCTTTAAAATGATGATCACAGGGAATGTTTACAGTTTTGTTTTATTGGGCTTAGTAAAATTTGACTCTGAACCACACCCCTTGGCTTATATTTGACATTTCTGAAAAATCTGCCATTCATCATCCACCTTACAGTATTATTCATTCTCTGTGTGATTGGGTTTCACTGGCATTCATTAATACTCCTATAATTAAAAGCTTCTATCTCAAAAGCCATTTGTTTGCCTAGTTCTGTGAAGTTACATTTGCGATCAAGTCTGTATTTAAAATATTGTGTGCACAGGAGGATGAACTCACTTTCTTTTAACCCTGAAATTGTTTGAATGCAATACCACACTTTAAGTCAATGTATTGTTTTATTTATGGCATATTAAATAATTTAGTTTGCAACATGATATTTTTTAATTAACTATGCACTGTAATATATTCATAGATCTTAGGTCACTTTCAGCCAGTATATATTTTCTTTTCTAGTGCACTGTAATCTAAAGTTGAAACAAAGATGGTCTACCTTGTGAATATGCCCACTCCTAATTCTCTTTAGGAAACTTCAATTGACCCTTTTGACCTTTAGGTTTGCAATTATTTTTGTACTTAATATTTGCCACCACCACCTGGAAATTTACATGAGATGACCTTGGTGCCTCAGGGAAGATGAGTTTCAATATGGCTCCCTCATGATATTGCTCTCTCTACAACCATAAAATTGTAATCATTGTTGCTGTATTCTTGAAGGGTAAATTATTTCACTGCTGATCATTTAAGCAGTATAACGAAGCAATGTGTCCTTCCTAACGTAATGTTTGCATCCCTTTTTTGACCTCGCACAGATTCTTACTGTGTTGTCTAATGTAGACTACACTGTTTAAATCAAAAATCACTTGGGTAAATATTAATATCAAAGTGCTTGTAGATTGCAGTAGCAGGACAAAGAGAGCAGTGAAGAACCACAAATTAAGGTCTTCCTTCCAATAAATGCTTCTAGATCAATATGTTTCATGTCACCTTATAAATAGCATTCTGATTTTGCTGCTCAAACTTGCACATCTTTTCCTCAAGTTGACAGCAGTTAATCTCAAAGCTTTGTTTTTCAGAGTGACCCACTGCTGATTTGAGGTGGGTGTGTATTGAATCTATCAACCTTTAAAAGTTAACAAGTTGTCTGGGGAAATGCCATTTGTACCAGTTCAATAGGAAATGTCAGACTCTGATAAAACGGTGAAGTCTTATACACATGTCAGTTGTACTTGAGGCTCTACACAGAAAAGAGTGTGAATTGGAAGGCTTTGTGCCTTTGTGCTGTAGATATATAGAAGTGCTTTTCTATGTTTGCTTTCAGTATCAAAAATGGAGAGAAATGTTGCTTCCTGTTTCTATTAAAACTGGATGACTCTTTGTCCCAAACGCTCTGGCTGCCCAGACACTACAGTGATTCCTCCATTGCTAAGGCGTTACTGTGATAGTAGGGTTTTTTTTTTTTCCTGATTGGTGGTGTCATTCAGGGTTTCTTGGCTCTAGATAGCATTGTTGTTTGTAGGGGAGGTGAGCAGCAAAATGAGCAACAAATCATTCCTGTGAACAACACAAACACATAAGCACACACTTGTAAGCAAGTAGTGATGTTGTGTGTCTTTGACAAAATTTAGGCCATTTATCTTCTGCAGTTATAGATGTTACAAATCAATAGTGTGTTCTACACATCATAGAGTATAATATACCTATGCAAAGGACTCTGCTGATGACATTGTAATGTGTTTTTGAATCATTCATTGGGCACATTGGTCTTTAGACCAACAGTGCAACCCTCCCATGTCACCTGAGTGGCTCTGAAATATCCCATGAGATGTTCAGTTGTCAGAGCTGACACAGGGTTCTGGTGTTCAGTTTTTCTTGTGTGTGTCAGTCAAGTGAGACATGAAGCACATAATAAATGTTCTTTATCAGGCACAATGCATGATTATTATTTAATTTTTTTTTTATCTATGAGTGAATAGTACAGTGTTTATTTACAGAAAATATACAGCTGCAACACTGTTTAAAGCACTTTCGGGTAACATTGAGAAACATTATGATAATGAGCACCTGTTGTACTAGAGTTACAAAACAAGCAAAATGCTCTGATAAAATATCTATAGCAATGGAATAAAAACTTCTTTCTGTTTAAAGCTGTGCAGCAGCTATGAATTGATGAATAAAAACATTTAGGATGGGCACACAATATAAATTTACAAACAGTAATATTGAAGATAGTACAAGGAACTATAAGAATGTAGTGAACAACTGTGATCATGACTGGCCAAATCGCTGTTGAGGTCTTGGTTTGTGTTCAGTGACACGAGTCTATGACAGAGCCACAGTGCTGTCAAATTCATTCACTACTCTTTGATACTTATAAACTCATTCTGTTGTAATTCACAAGCAGGTCAGTGACTGCAAGCAATGCATGATCTCTCTATTTTGAGACTGTATGTGAAGACACTACATATTAGCAGGGTATGTACAATGGATCAGTGTTTCTACACAACATTCCATGCATCTTAAAAAATAGATTAAAAAAAGATTTTTTTTTCATTCACTTGGCCTTTACTTTATGGCTCTGTAGCTCTCATTCACAGATACATGCTCACAAACTGCCACACACACTTGTACTTCTATCTTTGTGAGGACACTACTTGATGTAATGCATTCCCTAGCTCCTTACCCTAACCTTAACCATCAGAACTAAATGCCTAACAATAACACTGACTCTAACCCTAGAGGACACTACTTGATGTAATGCATTCCCTAGCTCCTTACCCTAACCTTAACCATCAGAACTAAATGCCTAACAATAACACTGACTCTAACCCTGACCTAAACCTAATTCTAACCTGAACCCTAAAACCGAGTCTTAATCCACAAAAAGCTGTTTCACAAAGTGAGGACCAGCCAAAATATCCTCACTTTCCAAAAATGTTTTTTTGGTCCTCATTATATAGCAAGTACAAGAACACACATACACAAATAACTTCTGTTCCTTTTCTTCACTCTCCTTCTCTCTTGACCTTGATCCACTGACTCTGCAGGGCACCCAACAAACAGGTCACCATGACAAAATTCCCAATGAGGAGATCTGTTACCATTCTGTTGTCGGATCACTGTTGTCCAGTGGGATCTGGCTTGGAAGTTGATATGCAACTGAGAGTATTCAGAATCTCTGGCTCTAGGCCATGTCTCTAAGTCTCCTTTTATCTACACACACACTTTAGTTTTTCTTATTTCAGTTTATTGCCCCACCAAAGACACTATCATTTGTTATTTTTTTAGTATATGCAATATACAGATAAGTACATTTAGAAAACAGAATCACCAACAAAAGCTCAATTTTTGCTCTTCACTAGAATCGTCTTAACAAAAGCCCACACAATTTACAAACACAATCTCACTATTTTTCTGAAGCTCCTATTCAACATTACAGAAAAGAAAATATATGAAAACTGAAAAGTTAGAATCTTAGCCATAAATACAGAATCCTTTAGCCTGCAATGTCAATCGTTATCCTCTGCAGGAGAGACAAGTTCATTTACATAAGTTCATAAGAGGCTTATTTTGTGGGCTGAAGTCTTTATTTGGTACATTAATCATGTGCCTCTTGTTAACTTTTCATTGAGATAAAACCCATCTTGATCATTTTAACTAAAGTTGTGTCATATTTTATTATGGCAGCTTCCTGATAATTTACAGCACTCTGTGGGGTAAACATTTTTAAACCTTGACAAACGGTTAATATATATCACTGTTGGGTTGGCACACCATCTGCCTCTGATATCTGCCTCTGACAGTCAGTTGCAAAAAGTGTAACATTTCAATCTCCACATATCACTGCAAGACACAGCTTAAAAAAATATTATAAGCTTCATTGGTATTTAGTTCTGATGTGTAATTGCTGCATTGCCAAACTTGAGATCCTTTCTTCTAATGCCAAAATGTCAGTTAAGCATTGCCATTTTTCCATGCTCACTGGCAGCCCTGGTTCATAAAGAACTGGCAGCTGATACAAACAAAGTAGGAGATGGTAGGTCAACTAGTAAATTGGACCAGAAAATTAAATATTTAGTGCTGTGTCCTATTGGCTTTTTATTTTAGGTGCCAATGTAGAATTTACAGTATTTCCTGTATGAAGGAGCGGCTGCTCTATTGAGTCTCATTAATCACTTACAGCTTAACTTAATTGTGTAGCCATATTGGTCACTGAGATGAATGTTTAAGTGACAAATTTCTTGTCTTTTTAATTTTTTATGAGAGCATTATATCTAGTGTTTAACCACAAAGTACCATTTGATTGAATTTATCATAAAGAACTATATTTGAATCAGAGGAAGACAGTGCTGCCTTAGAAAATAAATTATCCTTAATTGACTTATTACATTGCCTCAATTAGTCTCCTCCTGAATTTATCTTTATAATGTGTAGCCTTCTACATATGAATGTTCTTGGCTCTGCTATTTTCAGCTCTGTCTTAGAAAATGAACATTTTTATGTTCGTGTGTTAATAAAGTGCATTACAACTCAAATGAATCATAACAGGTCAAAATCAATCAGGTCAAAGTAGATCAGACACTGTGCTGTCAGAGAACTCAAATCTGGGTGCGTTGTGTTTCTCAGGCCCATTTACTTTACATTTTTCAAAAATGTTTCATGAAATACATCGATACATAAAGAAAGAAAGAAAGAAACATGTGTATTGATGTTTTCTGCTCATACATGAATTATTTACTGTATGTTCAAACTACTTCTTGAGATTTGACTTTTGACACAGGGTATATATAACACTGTGTATTAAATCGTGATCTATGTGACACATTTGCTACACAAAATTATGGTTCTTTGCTCCAATCTGAACTTCTTTCTTTACCAAGCAATATCAAAACATTTGGGTATATTTCAGAAACACAATGTAAATATGACAGGACCCTACTACCTGACACTTAATAGCCCCCTGTGAAAAGCATGTGCACCATGTGTAATTCTATTTTAAAAGTCTTATTAGGTGCCTGGTGCTGAAATAAGAGCATAAGAAACCTACCGGATGAATAACATGCAAAATGAAACCACTTCACTTTAATTACAGTAATTCATTTCCACGTTTCAAATGAAATGCACATTTTTATTAGTATGTTATGTAAAGAGTATTATGAGTAAATGTGTACTGTTGACTGTATATGCTATTTAATTGTAGCCTAATTAACATGGTAGTTAGACCATTTAAATAGAAGTAACTACTGTTTGAGTTCATGCAACAACAGCTTCCATAGGCATATTACTATAATGACAACTGTCACCATGTAGGAAGTTTTTAAAAGCTTATTTTAATCTCACAGCAATAGAGAGCACTGGTTCCAACTCGAACGTTAATTTTTCACTATGTTTGATATTCCTACCTTATTTCTACTAGATAAGCTACATACTTTTGAAAAAATTGAGGCCTCCATGTCTTTAATGTCAACTCCCTTCTTCCACTCACTTTCATCTTGTTAGTTATTGGAGCTAGGAAATACAATTTTGGGTAACATTCTTGATTGTGAGCCAAGACCTGAGCGCCCTGTTAATCATGGCAAACAGTCCCCAAACACACCCGTATTTAAGCCTTAATATTTTCTTAATGGAATTGTAATTTTTAAAATTGCCATCTTGACATAAATTAGGGGGAATAAACCTGGCTTTTGAGAATTCAACCGAAAAGAATTATTCACTTTCATTTCAAGTGAGAAGTTACCACTGACTTGCATGCAGTATTTTTTGCAGATACAGTATGTAAATATTTAAAATTTTATTAAAATTTATTTCAAATGTGACAAACCTATCATTTGTATTTTGTCCAAAAGTGACTGCAATCCTAGCCATGGAAAGCAATTCAGCCTTTTTTAAGAATACAGTGATCTTGATAAGCCTGTCATTTACATCACTGCTCAAGGGTTTGGAAACACTTTCCCACTGAATTGAATGGAAAAGAGTGTCCAGACTTTTGAATGGTAGTGTTTTTCTTGGTAAATTTAACAATATGAGGTGACTGCTTTGATGACTTTTTGCTTTTGCAGCTTTACTTCAGAAAAGTTATGTTTCT
>NW_018127884.1:1146762-1149969 GCF_001952655.1 Monopterus albus | reverse complement strand
TCCACAACAGCTTCTCATTATGCAAGTTACAAATCCAGGTACAATGTGTCTAAACCATGAACATTTATGTTATAACCACTCCCTACTTCAAGCAGTATGTTTTCACTTGCATACTATATGATTGTAATTATTTATTATGCAAGTGATAATGCAATTTAACGGTTTTTGTGAGGGTTTTTTTTATACTAACACTGAGTATCCACATGTATTCAAGCAAAATGTGGAATTTTGCTTTTTTTATCTTTGCTAATTGTGAATTATAAGTATCCATGCTTTAATATACTCTCTTTTGGACTCTATAATCACTTTAAGCACTTATAAGACTTTAGTACCAAATTAGAGAGTTTGCCCCTCACAACAGGAAATGGCAGTTCCAGTAGGATTTAAAAGTAATAAATTTAAATATAACTAGATAACAACCACAGTGCCATAACAATCAACAACAGAAGTTATACAAATGTTAGTTCACTAGGTAATGAATACGTATATCTTTTCAAAGTTTAGAGCTCACACTAAACGGATGATATCATGTTAGCATTAGCCCAAGTGGTTGACGGGTGGTGGGAATGAAAGGAAGCACCTGTGTTCTACTGGAAAACGGCCTAGTTGCTCACTGTGGAGCAGCTCCTTACACCCAGTATGTTCAGAGACAACCAGCCAAACTCTCACTGTCATCCATACATTTTCATGCTGTCACTGCTATGTCTAAATTATGTTTCTTTTACTACTACTATTATTATTATTATCATTTGATACAATTTGTCCTTTATTTAAAGTTATAGTTTGATTGGGAAGAATGCTTATTGACTAAAAATGCTGTTAGAGTCAGGGGTTTATCAGCTTCCCATAGCATAATGGAGGGGCAGCATAGCTAGCCTGGCTGTCAGCCTGGATGTGGATGCGTAGTAATGGATATGTTGTTACTTGTAAAACAAAGTGAAATGTAAAACAGACAGTTTGTGATTTCACCAAGAGTTGCTGCAACCTCAAAGTGATGACAAGAATGGGCAGGCTTTAGCTTCATATTTAGCATGGGTATATGATCTTCTCATCTTACTTTAGGCAAGATTTCAAATAAATGAATTTCCTTGAAACATTCTGAAAGAAATGCATTTTGTGATAGTGCTTTTCCCTTTTGAATAAGGTTTTATTTGTTTTAGATATGGAAACACAAAAAAATGTATCACCCAAACTAACCATAAACACAAAATCCAATATGTATTTTCAAGTTGTAAACAAGTTAACAAGCACATTTCTGGCACTGCCCTTTATTGGGATACACAAATAACATACAGCTTCCACTCAGGTCAGTGGTTATTCAAGCCAGTTTGTCATTATTTCCAGCACTGCCCTGCATACCCTGATGAATGCCATGTCTTGGATCCCATCAGTTTTACTAGCAAAATTGCTGTTCTCAGTACAGCAAATGTGGGAGAATTTTCTCTTTCCCAGTGGTGAACACTGCCAGTATTGGGTCCTGTTTGTCATTTCTCACAGTAATGCTCCTCTCACCAGAAACAAAAATTGACAGATTGAAGAAGAACATCCACAAATTATTTGTCTGGGGGCATAAAGTATTGGGCTATATGATGTTAGTGAACTTATCAAAGAAACAGAAATGGCAAGACCCAGCATATGGTACAGTAAATATTACACAAAAAATTATTGCTTTGGTATTTATTTCAGTAAGAGGAACGCTACTTTATACAGCATACATTGGCCCAGCATACATGCAGAATGAAGAGCAGCTTGTTCTTTTACCAATTAAAATAGAAATGTAAAAGAGTATAGTTAAGGAATTAATAGCATTATCAAGACTAAAGTTTTCTACAGTGTTAAAAGCAATTATAGTCTACAATACTCACAGATTTTTACAGTACACCTAAACTCCAGTGCATGCCTTCAGATGAAGAGCACGGTCCTGTGTGGTATGAATTAACATAATATTAAACAAGGGTCATTTGTGGAACTATCCAAAGTCATGAGCAGGAAAAAGGTAATTCAGAGGGCAGAGAGTGAGCAGCAGAAAATGTCATGAAATTCTATTTCATGACATGAAATAAAACCTTTTTCAAGTGTATGTGCTTATGTTTAACTGGCATGTGGTGAGTGTCATGCACAAGTTAAAACCCAAGCCAAAGTGATAATCATCTTTCCAACTTGTGGCCATTAGGTTATAGTGATGCCTCTTGACTGAACTATGTTCTTTCCTACAGTAAGTGGTACATCAGGTTCACAGTTTGTTGCTGGCTATTATTTTAAGTAGTGTGTGATATGAAATTGTCACTAATATAAAATGGTAACCTATGCTGGCTTTGACCAGCATTTTCTTGAGC
The DNA here is from genome assembly GCF_001952655.1 of Monopterus albus. Classification (NCBI taxonomy): domain Eukaryota; kingdom Metazoa; phylum Chordata; class Actinopteri; order Synbranchiformes; family Synbranchidae; genus Monopterus; species Monopterus albus. The sequence continues at coordinate 1,147,633 of NW_018127884.1, read as the reverse complement.
CTGAAATGTGAAACCTTAACTACACACACAACTGTACAGTATACTGTATGTGCTAATATTATATATCTTTTACACTGCAATTTTCTGGATTCTGAGAGTCAGTGCGTACTTTCATATTGTACAAACATCTTAGTAGTAGTTTATCCAGGGACTACTCTCTCATATCAAAGGACTGCCTGTGAGATCTTGACCTCAAGGTTAAGAAAACTTGAACTAGGGATTTGGAGGAGTGCTAAAATGGTATACCTGTACTAGATTTCCAAAGGCAAACTAAGGAGTTCTTGTATATAAGTGCAGCCTCTGTCCTCCACATGTGAAAGGGGGAGTGCATTGCAGCTGAAATTCAAAGAGAGTATTGCTCACAGCAAGTAGCTGCATCAACTCTCCCTTCCAAACTTGAAAGGCCTGCTGGTCCTTTCTCATGTCTCCTGTCATCGCAGTAGTCCACACTGGTAGGGGGCCCCCCTCTACGTCCATGTCTTTAGCTCAGTCCTCAGCATGATGCTGCTCTACTCCCAACTCTCATCTTTCCTTTCTCTCTGACCAGCAGTACATAAAGTGATATAGGAGGGGGGTGAAAGATAGTGGCTGTTTATTTAACTTTGCAAGGTCATGAATGCTGTCAAAGCCTTGATAAATTACAGTAAGTGGCATTTAACTGAAAGAAATAACTTCTCATTAAGCCTAATGAATCAATATTTTCAACATTATTCTCAGTTGCATAGGCTACATCTTTATTCCATCCATCCATCCATTTTCCTCTGCTTATCCGGGACTGAGTCGCGGGGGCAGCAGTCTAAGCAAAGATGCCCAGACTTCCCTCTCTCCAGACACTTCCTCCAGCTCCTCCGGGGGAATGCCAAGGCGTTCC
>NW_018127884.1:1143662-1145692 GCF_001952655.1 Monopterus albus | reverse complement strand
CCTAGAAATTCTGTCCATAAAAATAATGAACAGAACCGGTGACAAAGGGCAGCCCTGCCGGAGTCCAACATGCACTGTAAACAAGTCTGACTTACTGCCGGCAATGCGAACCAAGCGCCTGCTCCGGTCGTACAGGGACCGGACGGCCCTTAGCACCGTGGCCACACCCCAGAGCACCCCCCACAGGACGCTGCGAGGGACACGGTCGAATGCCTTCTCCAGATCCACAAAACACATGTGGACTGGTTGGGCAAACTCCCATGAACCCTCCGCCACCCTGAAGAGGGTATAGAGCTGGTCCAGTGTTCCACGGCCAGGACGACATCTTTATTTAAAAACTTTATTTGTAAGATTTGATTATGTTAAGGGATATGATAACACTGCATGTTGCTCCTGACCTGTTAAAAACATGCTGGTGCTGTTGCATGTTTCCATCTATCCATTATCAATATCACTTCTCCTGTAGAGGGTAATAGAGGTGCTGGAGCCAATCCCACCAGACACTGGGTAAGAGGTGGGGTATGCCCTAGACAGGCTGCCAGTCAATCACAGAGCTGACACACAGAGACAAACAGCCATTCACATGGACAGGTTTAGAGTCACCAATTAACCTAAATTGCATGTCTCTGTACTGTGGAGAAGCTGCAGAAAACCCATGCATAGGGAGAATGACATATTTGCAATATACCCCCCCCCCCCCCCCCCCCCAACCTTTTAGGCAGCCATTGGTTTCACTGTAGAGTATGACTGCCAGCTATTCAACACTTGCTACTATATACTGATGGTAATTCATGACACTCAATACCATGTTTTATCAAGGGTAAATACTCATTGTACTGTACACACAATGCAACAATATGTTAACTATCTTCAGCAGCATTTATGTGCTAACTACAAATTAAATGGAACTAAATATACTAATATAGAATAAGAAATGTGCTGCCTTATCTCCTTCAAATTCCTGTAAAATCTAATAGACTGTAGTCTATTATGCTTGTATTAGCTTACAGATGAGACAACAGGCAAACAGCCTGATTTTGCAAGAAATAAAACTCATACCTCTAATTTTGCCATTAATCGCCCAGTTCTAAATGAATGAATCATTTGAATAAAAAAAAAAAAAAATAGAATTACAATTGATGGAAATGATTTCCGAACATTAATGGCCTATCCTATAATTATACTTTTAATTAAACCAGCACTCAAAATAGAGTGCACTCTACATTCAGCATATGTGTAATAGTTAAAATATTTAACAAATTCTGATTAATTGGACATTATACCAGAACATGACAGGAGATATGCTTTAATTTTAAGCAAGCTTTGGCTGAGCTGGGTATCAACAAAAAAAATGATCATAGTCAAAATCAGGAAATCATCTTTGTGCAGCAAAGCTTAGTGTTGATATTCATTTCTCACTATAGCCACTTTACAACTGAGGTTGCTGTACTGATACCATGTAACTTGCTGACATTATTACTAAGGAACATCCAAAATGTCACTGATTTTAGGGGTAAATAGGGGTAATGGTGGCAAACATTTAGCCATTTTTTAATGTCAGCTTTGCATTTTTCACAGTCCCCTTTTCAGACAGTGTTGTAAGCATTTTTTTGTTTGTCTCTGCATTTTCAGATCTCAACCCCATTTTCTTTTTACTGCTGTCAGTATTGTTATATGGGAATCATGGAGAAAGTCAAATAGGTAAGAACAGTTATATAATGTGGCAAATGGACAAGGATTTGTCTCAGCTGACTGAAGACAAGACTCACTGTTCCTTTTTTCAGCATTAGCATAACATAATCTTCTGAGATCCATCTGACCCAATGCAGTGCCCTCCCGTCTATAGCACAGCTCTGAGAAATTACTGTGTGCTTTGACGGTTGAGATTGAGCATGTGAAATGATATTTTTCTCACTGTAATATATGGCAGACGGCGCTTAAAATGAATTTGTTTTTAACCTGACAATAGCAGAGATATTCATACCAAGCCGACCGATGTACCTTACAATCCTTCCTACCCCCCACCCCCC
>NW_018127884.1:1116987-1142253 GCF_001952655.1 Monopterus albus | reverse complement strand
CCCCCCCCCCACCCCCCCAAGACAAATGTCAAAATTTTGATAATATTTGACCTCATTTACATATGGTGTACCTTGATACTACACACAGACTGTCCTCCCAGCACTTGAATTTCTCAACTGTACTGGGTAGCACCAGACTTCTGCAAGCTGCTTTGTCTTTCCCACCATATGGCACCATGACAGTGTTTTCTTCACTAATTAGTCTTTAACACATATGCCAAGTCCAAATGACTATAATGTCAGTGCTGCACTGAGGATCCTTGTTGCATCAGAAAGGAGATGCCATATATTCACACTGGAAAGCATTTAGTTTTAGTTGCAGGTACTGCACAGATATTGACTCATTTTAGTTTACTCTTGAATCCTTATGGCCAGTAACTATTAATCCTAGGAATCAGTGAAAGCCGTTTGTGATGGATACACGTAGACGCCTGCACTTCCAAAGGTCTGTGCTGCAGTTGCCAAGTATCTTTTAAGAAATGTTCCCTCTTTTGGGCAGACATCACATAGCTCACTTTCTCTTTCTGCAGAGATACACATTGGCGGTTCCAATTTTTATATGTGCATCAAGTAATATCTTGCTTGAAACAAAAAAGGCAAAATGGGTTTCTGATTTGATGTCCCTGGGGCAGCTGGGCTCAGGATGTTGAGCAGGCCATCTTGTATTCGCAGGTTTAATAGTTTGATCCCTGGCTCTTATGTCAACACTGAACTCCTAGCAGCTCCAGATGGCCAGGCCTATGCCTGGCAGCATTTGTATGAATGGGTGAATGAAAAACAAATTTGTGAAATGCTTTGTCCACTAAGGTAGGAAGGTGTACTCCACTGTTCATTCACTAGCCGGATGACACAGTCTGGTAGCAGGTGTCAAAATGCAGTTTCAAAAATTATTCCAACAGCAATTTCTATATCTGCCCTCACAATGCTTAAGGTTTGATTAGATTTATGCACAAATGTTTTGGATAAATGTTTTGCACTACGGGTTTAAATGCTGTCAGATTTAGTAAATCAAGGGTATAGGACATGATGCCTCTCAACAAGAGCCACAACAGCCTGTCAGACCAAGAAGGCTGCACTCTTTTACACAGGGACAGTAGGACTAAGAAAGAGCAAAAACAAGGGTTAACATTGGTTTGGCTATTTGAGAAGAAGCACATTAAAAACAACCAAAGGGCTCAGATTTTATTCAGATGTGGCATTCTTCCTTCTGGATTGATTATTATCCAAAGCTATTATCTTTCATTTATTAACATTAAGGACCTAGCGTGGCCATGATTTTGCCTTTTGTATTGAATTAAACTGAGTTTAATTTTGGAAAAATTTGAATTATGGGATTACAGGATTTAAGAGACATATAAATGTTCTTCCAGTAATCCATTAAGGTCATTAAAATTTTCTAACCAGCTGCTCCTGGAAGTCCCCAGGTGTAGACACGGGTGTCCGGGCGTTTACAGTGGCGGCCCCTAAGCTCTTGAATGGCTTACCTATGAATATTAGATCAGCATCAGACTTGGATCTTTCAAAACACTGCTTAAGACTCATTTATTTGCACTGCCTCATAATCAGGATGTACATTTGCTAGAAATACCCTTTCTCATAACCTTAATGACATGCTGTGAATCTAATATATACCACATCTGGAATGTTTAATCAGCAGGTGAACTAGTCTCTTGGATTTTGCATGGTTTCTGTACCTTTTTTCTGTTTCTGAGAGCAAGAATAGGTCTGCAGTAGACAGAGAAAAAAGGCAATTGAGAGACTTTTCTTGAAAAGGTGCTAATGTGAGTTAAAAGCAAGGGAACTTGGAGACAATTTCATCTCTTTCTTCAAAAGATATTCACAAAACAGTACAAGAATAGCCTCTCATTTTGAGTCTCATTTTCTCTGCACCATATTCTGGTGCTTTGTCTTATTGTTCTCTGCACTCTCCACTTTCCAGTACTTGAAAATTGTCTCAGCACTCAAATGCTCAACAACAAATTGCTGAAATGGAGATCTGCTTGCTGTCAAAAGCAGTCTTTTACATCAGATCTTTTAGAATAAAATTAACATAATGGTCATGTTAGGGAAGACCACAGGCTTATCAGACTCATGTCACACTCACAAAATATCCAGTGTTAACTGATTGGTTGTTAGGTCTTGGTGTAGTTTTCTCAGCCTGGAATAAGTGGAAGGATTTTGCATGCTGACTGACCTGGATGAGGCAGCTTTCAATACAGATACTGTATATCATTCCTGACACTGGAAAAATCACACATTTGAAATAGAAACTAAATGGTAACCCCAAGAAAATATCACATTGACTCCAAGCTTATCATTTTAGCTTTAAGACCATCTGTTATGCTAACAAATGAGTAATTGGGAATCTTGTTCCCCTTGTCAGATAATCTAACTAATGAAGTTAAACACTTACCATAACCCCAAAAACAGATTTATGAACTCAGAACATTTTAGTGACACATTAGAATATACAGTAAGTACTTTGTATACTGTAAATTATGCCAAAATAGGACCCACATTTTGGTTAATGTGTTTCATAAAACATAATATGACAAAAATTGAAATACCACTATCTAAAAGTATCTTATGTGTCTTTAAAGAGATCTGTGACTATGTGAGCATGTGTGTGCATGTTTTAGAGGATGAAATGCCATGTGCAAAGACTTCTTAAATCTCTTGCCGTCCGCTTTATCCTATAATACAATTATATTGCTAAACACAGAACACAGAAAATTGTACTCCATATATAAAGATCACTTGTGGGGCGATGTCATCAATATAACACACGTTTAACCTTCATGTTATGCCTCCATGCTGGCAATAGACGTGGCCGGAGGGATTATGTTTTCGGGTTGTGTGTCCGTCCATCTGTCTGGCCTATACGTGAACGTGATATCTCAGGAATTCCTTGAGGGAATTTCTTCAAATTTAACACAAATGTCCACTGGACTCTAAGATGAACTTATTAGATTTTGGGGGTCAAAGTCAGTGACTTCACGCCTGCCCTATTCCTGTGAATTTGACTGGTTGACGGAGGCATACAACCCCGATAAGGTCATTCTAGTTTCTCGACTTATGACCAAGCCAGTTTCCAGAATGCAATATTAGGATTTTTACAGCAATTGTACAGTTGTGCACACGTAGATAGAGGAATAGCTTTAATCATTTTTACAATTGTTATAGATAGGTTTACTCATGTTTGTCTTGCCATGTGTGTTTTAACTTACTGGGAACATTTGACATCATAAAAAATTGAGAAAGTGATGCCTGTAAGGGACTTACAGGCTTAAGAGAGATGTAACATAAGGGAAAAATAGGGAAAAAAAAGAAAACACAGAGAAGAAACACATTCATGTCTGCCATCAGTTCAGCTTCACACATGCCTGATCCGTAACACTCATGGTTCCTGGACTGTTCTCACCTTGAAGAGAGGCAGGTGCAAAGGTTAGAAAGTGTGTGAAAGACAAACATATGACAGTCATACTGAAAAGACCAGAAGACTGCAGGGAGGAAATTGTTTATTGACTACGAAAGTGAAGTGAAAAGACTGTAGGTTATGCGTTTTTGTAGCCGAAAACAAACAAATATAAACAAAACAAAAACAGAAATAGATTGATTTACTGATCAAAATATAAACCCTACCATACTTATATTTATTACAGCATGGATTCTGTTTTTAAGGTGAACACGTGACAACATAAGTAAAATTTAATTTGACAAGGCAAGAAACACAAGTTGTCAGATAATCATTTTGCCAGACATTTGACTAATTTTAGTTCTGTAGGTCAAAGTGAACTGTGATAATTATGGGTAAAATTTGTTACCATTTGCCTTTGCATTGGACTCCAAATATTTCTTTTCTGAATTATGATCCAATTACAGAAAAACTATAAAACCAAAATGCAGAAAAAAACTTAAAAAAAAAAAAATTCCCATAAAGTACAGGCTGATCGGGACACTCTGGCATCTACTGGAGTGAGACTGATACCATGTCATGTCAACATCCCCAGTTTGTTTCCAACTGGGGACCTTTGTTATCTCTCTCTCTCTCTCTCTCTCTCTCATCATGTTTTCTGTTTACATCTTCATTGTAAATCTATCAAAAGAAAGCAAAATGCAGAGAAAACAATAACAAATAGTGACTTTACCCATATAGTCTCTTTATTAAAAGCAAACCTTTTAAAGTTACTATTAAAACACCCTCTCTTATGCATGGCTAGTAATTGGATCACAACATATGAATCAATCTATAGGCCACAGTGTTTTGTATAAAAAATCCTGGCAGAGTTTCAGCAGGGGCAGACTACTGTACTTTGCATATGGATGAGTCCTTACATACACTTGAGTGTAACCTTTAGGATATGCCCATCCTGAATTTGTAATTTGTCCTGTGACACTTTTGGCAAGGTTGCATCCATGTGGTCAGGTGTGCAGGGGCTTGACCGGTCGATGTCGAGCTTCCTTGCACACCAAGGAGTCTGGCAGTCAGGTCAGTGGTAATGGCCGTGGCCAGATGGTACCTATCCACTAGGGACGAAGGACACAGACATGCTGGTCACAGTTTAACTTTGGAGGTTGCATATTCTAGCATTATTTAATGCTTGATTACATGCATCATTTATCACAATTATGTCTTGATAAAAGTTTGATGCAAAACACAGCAGAGGCATGCTGAATATTCAAACTTTGCCCTCTCCTGTCTAATCAACACCAAAGAAGGGAGCAATGGAGAGGAAAGGAGTAAGAGAGAATTCCACAGTAGCAAATAACACTTTGATAGAAAGATACCATTTGTTACGTCAACTGAGAGCAAGATTAAGTACACAGGAAAAATTAAACAAGGCATAACTTTTAAGAGAATGCAGAACTAAAAAGGATGAATATCTCAATAAACCTCAGTGATGATGCGTCTTCTAAAAATATATTATTACTTTTAGTTGTAGGGTCGTGAGATTTTTTTTCTTTTTTAACTGTGGCCCAAACAGTATTATCAGGATTTCTGCAGGTCCTTAAAAAGTCTTAAACAGTCTAAAATCCAATATGAATTTGAGGCCTTAAATATGATACAATAGGTTGATGTTACTTCTATAATGTCACATTAACTTTGTGCTTTAGGTGCTTTGTAAGACAAGGCAAGTTTATTCATAATAGCACGTTATCATACACAAAGGCAAATTCAAATGCACACAGATAGATAAAACATAAACATGCTAATTTTTTTAAAACATTAAATGCAAATTAATTTACATGACAGCACAAGGTAGCAACATGCTAGTGTCAATACATAATATTTTTCGGATCACTGTGGCAGACTGTGGATTCTCGCCGTTCTCATTATACCTTGTACCCTCTTACTTTCGTCTTCCAAAGACTTGGGGAAAACGTTTAGTTGACAAAGTAGTACCGTCTGTGACACGCTGCTTCCATCTTCCATTCTTGAGACCTGGATTGGAAACAGGACAATGAAGTCAGTTAAACATGACAAACTTGCAACCCACTGTACTATAAGCAGGGAAACACTGAAATTAAGATTTTTGGCTACTGGAGTCACATGAAAAGCGCATAACTGCTGTTAAGGCCTCTAGCAAACACCTGCCATCAAACAATATTGTTCTGTATTATTGTAACATCAGGAACATCACCAGGGCTTGGCCCCATGCAATGCAACCCAACTTCAATAGAAACAGCATCTGGATCTATAGCAGTATTACAGACTGAGGTGGGTGCTGCAGAACTTAGACAGTGTAACTAGAAAAAAAAGGAGTCTAAAAATTTCTTCATATCCTTCATATTATTTTTGTCCATATGGATGGGACATCTTACAATCAAACTTGCAGAAACCCTGATTATGCTAAACATGACAAACTCAAACAATAATCATAAATAGTATTTTTATTCAAATTTCATATTTGAATGTGAAATATGTTATTACATGAGGACAGAAAGTGAAGGAGGAGATAACTTGTGACAAAGGTCTACAGCTGCACTGTATGAAATGTTGGGATCTTAATGGTAAACATCTGGTGTTGTTGGTTGACCAGGAATCCTAGGAGAAAGGTTTTAGACTGACAAAAAGTTAAAGCACTTGATATAAAACTGACAGTTTTCCTGACACAGGTTTATTAAGTCTTCTGCACCTCATTTGAAGGGAGATGTGCATGTTATTTATCAAAGAGATGCACAAGCCTGAGAGATCACGTTGCCTGTCCTGTGTAGAGTGTTGCGTGTACAGTATGATCAGCCAAGAGCTGTTCACACGGATGTGAACATTTTGCATGCTTGTTAAATTGGTGCTAATTCACACCAGTTTATTGAAATATGTTTGAAATGGACAGAAGAAAAAATATATTAGACTTTAAGATGGGATGAATTTTAGAAAGGGTGTACAGAGTAGTGAAAACTGCCAGGAAGCCTCAGTGAATTTCTTCAAAACAAAAACATTTACAGTATTTAATGGAGAAAAGGGGGCATTTAATGAAATGATAATGCATAAATTTTGATTGCATTCTTATGACAAAAGATGTACAACTGTGCTTTAAGCTGTATTTATTTTGGGGATTTTAGTCAACTGTATAAATACCAACTGCATTTTGTGCAGTACGTACTTGTTTTAGTATGAGCATCTGCTGGATTGGTTGCACTCACTGACTCTTTCCTGCAGTGGTTCTCTATTGGTTTCAGTTTCAATATGAGCATCACCACCTAATTTGTTTTATGACACCAAAGATTTATTTATGAGAAATGTCTTTTCTCATTCTACTTTTCATAGCTGGACTTACATGACGTTCCTCCAGACTGTGTACCTCATTAATCAGTAACTCAATTTCAGAACCACAACATTTAGTTCTCACTTTAATTCCTGAGCTTGTTTATGGCTCCAAGTTGCAGACATTCTGGGGCTGAACTGCATTTTTTAAAGCTCTCCTTTGCAAAGTGTGATTAGTAAGCAGCGCCTGTCACTGACAGTTAAATTAGCTTAGTGTCAGCCTAGGATGTTACAGTAATTTGTATGCATGTTCTAACGCAAAGTGCATGCAGTGCAAGCTGCAGTACGTTTCATGTACTGTAAAGTAAATATGACCATGAGATTCTGAGAATGAAGTCTACTTAATGACAGAAGTGCTTTGGCTTACTATGCCCTGGGCTTCCACTTCCTGAAGTAAACTGAAAACAATAAATAAACTGAAGGTGAACAGTCTTCGTACAAGGTAAATGAAAATCTTTGATATTACCTTAAATACATTCAAAGTGAACACTGTCCTCCTTTCTACTCTTTTAATAAATATCTCATATAAACTATGTAAGTTGATACACCTAATGGATGGCAAATTGTATGAACCTCAAATATGGTTTTGCAAGCAGGAGGGGACTGACATGTTTGCAGATGTATTCACATTTTTTGATTGGATTGCGTAAAATAAAAATTGAATTCTAAATCAATTTGACTGTGACTTTGTGCAGGCTGTCCAGGGACAGCGACATCATTATGAATATTAATTGTTAATAATTATCCTTGTCCTCAGGGTAACTCTTATTTCAGGACAGTGGAAGTTGATTTAGAGAGAGAAAAAATGGGGAGCGCAGAAAATAAGTAAAGTGCATCAGTATCTTTACTGACACCTGTAGATTTTCTTTAACTTGTCATGGCTATTATCTGTTGTTATCACTGTTTAAAAGTGTGAGGCATTAAAATGAAACCAGATTATGTCAGACCAGCTGCTTTTGACTATACAGCATAAATCTACGCTAATGAGAAGTGCTAAGAGTTTTAGAACCTCTTATACACGTCACTTTCTACTGAAACTGTAAGGACACTTGACCTCTTCACACCATTTATTTCAGTCTTTGCTGGATGACTGAATCAATGTTGTGTGTGTTTGTGGCACAGCTTGTTACGAGCATTTATAATTGTGTTTTTGTAATCACATGTTAAACCTTACAAAAACATGAATTCTGAAAAAAATAATGAAGGCAATTCATCTGTAGCCAGAACTTAAAAACCTTCATAATGTGTTTGTTAATTGCTGCATAAAATATCTAAAACACACACATCCAGCAATTAAGTGTGGAAGTGGCAGCTATGCCAATGAATAACCACTTTATTAATTTATCACTGAGGGGATCTTAAAACACCTAGAGTGAGATAAAATGAAACCGAACAAAACTGTCACCATAGCTGTAATAGTATGCTAAACAACTCAGAATGGTTTGGTTTCTCTCAGTTTGAATTTCCATGCAATCATTTCCAAGAAAGAGTCACAATGTTGCAATAGTTAGGAAACCTGAACAATCAACCAGATTTTCCTATTGAACATCACCGCAAAAGGCTCGATAATGCCAAGCAGACAAGCCTAACAAGACCACAGTCCTCTACAAGTCGAACGATGTCACTTGACTGTTTCCAGGAAATTGTTTCTTCCATCGTCTTCAATCACCTGTGTGCAGAGCAGATGAACATTATCGAGGAATGCACTGACAGGCATTTATCTTCACTGAATAGCTGCTCTCTGAGATGTCACTGGTCTACAAAACAGGCACAAGAAGTCGATCTCAACATAACTTCAGCTTTTATTGGTCAGAGTTTCTGGGTTTATGTCAAACACTTTCTGATTTCCTCACTCAAACAGCAACTCTTAACTCTGTTGCTCAAACAGCAAATTATTTTAGCCTTACTGTTTCCTAACATTTATCTAAACTTGTCTTTTTAGAATTGTCTATATATTGTCATAACCTATGAACCTATACTGAAAAATATAAAAGAAATGTGCCCACGTTAATCAAAATATACCAGTTAAAAAATTTGGACAGTGAATTGAATGATAAAGTGTGTCCAAACTTTTGGCTGGTACTACAGTTCCTCTTTGTCCTCTTCATGTAGCTCAGGGGTTCACAACTTTTTGTAGCTTAAGGCCCACTTTAATAATAATAATAATTTTATTCTAACCCTTTGCAGTACATGGCTCTCTGAGGCCCAAATGTTGTCTTTAGACCCATTCCCTTCCTTCATTTAAGGAAAATGCCACATTTTATTAAAAAAATCAAATTAAATCAACATGTATGGATGTTTAATAAACTTGACTTCCTTTATGTACACTGGTTAAGTTCTTGCGGAAGAGTTTGATGCTCGTTAACATTAATCATGTATTCCTGCTTGCTGGTGGAAATCTGGTTTGAGCAGTTGGTCATGTTTGCACAGATGAAGCCGGCTGAGCTTTTCACTAGCCACTTGCACTCCTTAGTCAGGGTTACAGTGAACTATGACACTGGGGAAAGTTATACATTCACACAACTAATATGTAGTGCATTTACAGGAGTTTGCAACAGCTGTCTTCCCATTTAAAATGAGAATTTCTCTAATAGCAGTAATTTTGATACAATCTATTTCCAGGTAGAGCTTCTGCTCACTCTAGCTACCATACATGTACATGAGTTATAACTCATATCAGATATTTGGTGGATTTTAATTTTTCTACCTCAACTCATTCAAATAACAAAGGTGCAGTAAGATGCTGACCTTGTGAGTGTTTACTCTGTCTTTTGTACAAAGTGATCAGGACCCCTGATTGGCTATGCACCTCGATGCAAACTTTGTGGTGCAGCTTTGCGAAAGAGAGTGCTCAAGCTTAAGTAGCCTGTTAAAGGTCAAAACAAAATGCAGCCACACTTTGACTAATCAAAATTCAACACACAATCAGAGACACTTGAGTTACTCACAAGTGCATGATAATATAAAGCTGGAAAACAGACTAATGAATAAACAAAGAGAAAAATAAATATACAACATGCTTAATTGAACTGATGAAAAACCTATGAAACATTTGTGCAATAAAAAATCATATGTGTCAATTGACAGTGATGGCTCATGTTAAAAACAAAGGAAAGTCATACCCATCCTGGAGAGTTTATAATGTGTAAAAGCATATAAACCTTTGGAGGGGCTTAGATATTCAAAAACATTAAATGATAGGCTTGAAAATATGTGCTTTTCCAAATTTGATCAGTGCCATCAACAAAACAAGTTATGAATGAAGTCACGCAAGAACATATTTTAAAAAAATTGCAACATCCAAACTTAAATTGGAGATGAACTCTGAGCTTTACGGACGTGAACTTTTTTCAGCTTAGTTGGCTGACAAACATATTTGCCTGCTGTTCAGATTCTGTTTGCATTTTCAGGCACAGAGATTTTTTTTTTTCACAGATGAAATTGGCATAGATTGCTTAGCAGGAAATGGCATGACTTATCATAGAATGGTTGTAGGGTGGAGCCTGTTTGGGTGCACAAAGTGTTCGACGCCAACACCACAGTTTATGCTCCAACCCCTGTTATTGCCTGTTTCTTTAATTTTAATTTTAGTTGCCTGAACAAAATCATATGGAAACCATAGTGGAAGGAAATCAATAAACGCCATTTTGTTTCAAGAATTCATGAAAAAAATGAATGTTTGATTTAGCTCTGTACTCCAAACTACTGACTTCAGTATTGAATTGTGCTTCATAATTTATGAAACAACTAAACTGTATCCAAGTAAAACAGATTGTGCATTCAAGGGTTAAGCCTGTTTAATGAGAAACCCATGAAGGACATAGGAGTGCAGATTGTAAACAACTGTTTCCCAGGGAAAGGCAAGCTAACAATCCACACGGTGTGCACACTGAGTAATACGAGTGTGAACTGGAACACCTCAACATACATGGCTACATAAGACCGTCCTGAAATAGGCCACTACTGTAGTAATTTTGTTATTTTCCACACTGACTTCGACAGCCCTTTACAACACCTTCAAGAGAATGTTTTCAATGCTAAGTGATTTCAGTCACCACCAGGGGACGGGATACATTCCCCAATAGGAAACCATTATACCACAACTTCCATCATGGTGTGTGAAGTGGCTGAATGGGGAGGGAAGTATTGCTTTACTGAAACTGAGGTGCTCCCTTGTTTCAGTCCTTTTCTCTTCTGAGTAATTTGTTTGTTTTGTTTTATGTACTTTTGAAAGGTGACTCTAAGAAATAATCCAGAGTGGCAAGAGAGCTAGAGTAAATGTATATGTATTTTTATCAATGCACTAATTTTATGTTATCGAAAGCCTCTCTGGAGTGAGAATTTGGTTCTGCCTCCAAAAAGGTTTACCAAACAGCAAGATGAGCCCACAGCAAGTTATAGGTGAGGACAAATTGAGGTTTAAGCACCGCAGTCATTTAGAGAACGATCCCAGGATATTAAATGGTAATCCCAAATGGATTTAATTTGGACAGAGCACGCTCAAAATATCATCTAGTTAGAGATTGTGGATTTCTCACAGTAACTGCAACCACAATTAAAATGAAGCATCATGATCCTAGAAATATGTCAAGTATTTAATTGGGCTTCTCGTTTTCACAAGAACCTCACCCAAGAAAATAATGTGGAAAAACAAACAGTATAAAATCTCTCCACCAGTGTGTCATAACATTCTCAAGTTTCATCAACTTGTACAAAGAGTTTTGTAACTCATTCTCTGAATTTATGTCAAATGAGTGGGGCACACAAGAAACAAAGGGCCTTGAGAGAATTACAGACTACAATAATTAGAACATGTTTTATAATTTGGAAGATATTCCACCACCCATGCATCTCACCGTCACAGAGCATCAGATCTGACCTTGAACTAAAAGAGAAATAAAAGAAACTAGTTTTAGATCACTTCTGATCTCTTTACCTAATTATTTTTATGCATCTAGACTATTTGAGTAGCACTGTTGTTAATAAGTTAATGAAAATATAACAAATATTCCAGGGGAGCCAACAGTGGTGTGGTGGGTAGAGCAGTCATCTCCCAACCAAAAGGTTGAAAGTTCAAATCTCAGTGCTGGCAAGTCCACGTGTCAAAGTGTCCTTTGGCAAGACACTGAACCCCCCCCGTTGCCCCCAATGTTTAGAGCCATTGGTTGAGGTGGCGCTGCAGATGGTTGCCATCAGTTCTGTACTGGAATTTGTTTTTGAAACAAATTCTTTGTGTGTAACATACTTGGCCAATAAAGGTGATTATCCTTATAAATTATATTTAGAATGTTTATATACTGGTTTTACATCTGCTGCCTCTCTTTGCTGGTTATCAGCACAGAGATAGCTTACAGAAACAGAATCCGTTTTATTGGCCAGGTGTGATGGACACGAGGAATTTGACAGTGGCTCTCAATGTGTATGCCCAATGCTCTTGCATAAGGTAATGAGTAGACAAGTAAACAAGATAAGACTGAAAGAACATCTCCACTGTTCTGAGCATGTTCAGGTCCAGGTTGTTGCGACCGCACCACAGGGCCAGCTGTGATCCTTGGTCCTTGGTCATTGGTCTCATCTGAGATGGTGATGAGTCGGCCTACAGACAGGGGTTAACAGAGGGGGTCCTCTGAGGTGCAGCCATTTGTGTAAACAGCAGCAGGGAGAGCACACATCGCTGGGGGGAACCTGTACTGACAGTCCGGATTCTGGATGCGGTTTTCCACAGCCTCCCACGCGGCTTCCTGTCAGTCAGAAAGCTGGTGAACCACTGACAGACGGGGGCAGGCACAATGAGCTGGGTCAGTTTAGAGTGAAGCATGTCCAGGATATCTCAATTATATTATAAAAAAATTAACAAGAATGAAAATATGCATCAACTTTTAATGACACACGTCTACCACTCATTTCATCTCTTTTCTCCCAGTATATGTTTTTCTGTCCTGAAAGGACAAGCTAGGCTACTCAGAAATGTCATCATCTGCCATGTAACTGGTACTAGAAATGTGCAGCTGACACACAGAAAAAGCTGTATGCTGAAAGCCTTTTAAACTGTCAATGCATGACATGTACTCAGGCTTTTTATTTAATCATTTATTAGAAACCATTTGTTAATTTATTTATGTTAGAAGGGAATCTAAACTGGGTGAATGGTCAATAAGAGAAACTGCCCACAAATAATGACAAACCTCTGCTTTGGCTGCATGCTGTAGAAAATGTTTGACTGTTTGTTAGTTAGTTTGTTTGTTTCTCACTATAAAGCCTCTAGAGATGTACAATATATGGATTACACGTCTCAGTAGCTGTGTCATTTGTCGCCATGATCATTCTTGAGAGTACAAAATATGAATTTCACATCTCGGCAGCTGTGACACCAGAAGCTACTTCTCTATGATCATGTCACTTGTTGCTCCGACCCTTCAGTCCATTTATCTGCTCTGATCATTTGGGGAATGGTGAAAAACTAAGACTTTCAAATGGAAGACAAATGTTAGTTTCCTGTTTTGAACAAGCACTTAGGGCTTTGTTTTCCTGAACTAGGGCATGCATAAGGTGCATATGGGCATGTTCAACAATGTTTTTGTAATTTTGGTTTTGTGCACAATCAGGCATTACTGGGTGCATTGTGGAGGAGAGGTGGAACACATTATTAGAGGAAGGAATGCACTGTGAGCAGGTGGAGCCTGGGCTGCGTTTAGTTATGTCCAATCAATCCAGCTCCTCTCATCCCCTTTAAAGAACAGGACAGAATTCACACTTACTGAGGACTAGTTTATTTATCTTATTTAAAAATAATATTTCAAAATGATCAGACATATTTCATGATACAAATAATTTTACAATAAAATACTGGAGAGAGAGAGAGACGTCATGAATTTAAGGGTTTATTTCAAGTTGGTGTGGTCAGAAAAATACATTTGGGTTCCTGTTCTTGTGCTTCTCATCCTACGTGCTTGTCAGGAAGTAAAATTGCAGTGCACCTGCGACTGTGATAAGAGGTGATCTGAGCAGCATACACACAACTCAACTGCGCCTCTGGTCCAACCTCAGCGTAAACACATCCATTCATGGCAGGAAAATACCAAACACACCAATGCACAAAAAAAAGTAGCCATGCATAATGACAGTTATTGAAGCAACACAGAAATTGTTGCGCTGGCAGGAAAATAGAACCCTTATTGTTATTACTTTAATGGAATTTTATCTTAATAGAAACAACCATTTGTCAACCAACAAAATTGTATGCAAAACCTGTGTCCTGACAGGGAACTACCCTCGGGGTGGTGAAACTAATAGAAGTGTCTGAACCCACAACTTGTTAAAATTCTCAGGAGTAGTGTAAACAGCAACTTAAATGGGATTTTAAAAAGCTAATTGCAAGGATCTATCTAGCAATGAGCAGATACTTGACTTGATGTTTTAACACTATAAATAGTGCCTAGGCTAGGCAGTTTCCACATTTTTCATTAGTGCTTGTGGCAGAGGTATATAAAAAGCTGGATTGAATAATTAAATTTTCTATGCCTCAAGTAGCCACCCGATAAAATTATAAATCAATAGCATTTCCATGAATACTAATTGTGGTTGCAGGGAGTTGAGGTGGCGTAGCCCAGGTGGGGATTTGATCAGGTCTGCAGAGGCAGTCATCTGAGACCTCTGCCTCTCCAGCCATACCCCACTGGGGGTGACTGCTACCCCTCTTACGTTTGGATGCAAAATCAATTGAACAAATCTGGGAGTAAATGAAATAGTATGGAGCTTAATTTCCAATGGCTAGAGGCTTTGTACCAGGTTATTTATGAGAACAGGTGGGGGTTTGCCTTTTCAGGGTATGTATTCTGACTGGGCACTGAATGAATTGCTTGGCTTCTCTAGAATGCAATAAATAGGTTAATGTGTGTCCGTTTGTCTTTTTGTCAGGCCAAATGTTGTGTGATTCAAAAGGAAAAGAAAAAAAAAAACTATATTTAGAATGTTTATATACTGGTTTTACATCTGCTGCCTCTCTTTGCTGGTTATCAGCACAGAGATAGCTTACAGAAACAGAATCCGTTTTATTGGCCAGGTGTGATGGACACGAGGAATTTGACAGTGGCTCTCAATGTGTATGCCCAATGCTCTTGCATAAGGTAATGAGTAGACAAGTAAACAAGATAAGACTGAAAGAACATCTCCACTGTTCTGAGCATGTTCAGGTCCAGGTTGTTGCGACCGCACCACAGGGCCAGCTGTGATCCTTGGTCCTTGGTCATTGGTCTCATCTGAGATGGTGATGAGTCGGCCTACAGACAGGGGTTAACAGAGGGGGTCCTCTGAGGTGCAGCCATTTGTGTAAACAGCAGCAGGGAGAGCACACATCGCTGGGGGGAACCTGTACTGACAGTCCGGATTCTGGATGCGGTTTTCCACAGCCTCCCACGCGGCTTCCTGTCAGTCAGAAAGCTGGTGAACCACTGACAGACGGGGGCAGGCACAATGAGCTGGGTCAGTTTAGAGTGAAGCATGTCCAGGATATCTCAATTATATTATAAAAAAATTAACAAGAATGAAAATATGCATCAACTTTTAATGACACACGTCTACCACTCATTTCATCTCTTTTCTCCCAGTATATGTTTTTCTGTCCTGAAAGGACAAGCTAGGCTACTCAGAAATGTCATCATCTGCCATGTAACTGGTACTAGAAATGTGCAGCTGACACACAGAAAAAGCTGTATGCTGAAAGCCTTTTAAACTGTCAATGCATGACATGTACTCAGGCTTTTTATTTAATCATTTATTAGAAACCATTTGTTAATTTATTTATGTTAGAAGGGAATCTAAACTGGGTGAATGGTCAATAAGAGAAACTGCCCACAAATAATGACAAACCTCTGCTTTGGCTGCATGCTGTAGAAAATGTTTGACTGTTTGTTAGTTAGTTTGTTTGTTTCTCACTATAAAGCCTCTAGAGATGTACAATATATGGATTACACGTCTCAGTAGCTGTGTCATTTGTCGCCATGATCATTCTTGAGAGTACAAAATATGAATTTCACATCTCGGCAGCTGTGACACCAGAAGCTACTTCTCTATGATCATGTCACTTGTTGCTCCGACCCTTCAGTCCATTTATCTGCTCTGATCATTTGGGGAATGGTGAAAAACTAAGACTTTCAAATGGAAGACAAATGTTAGTTTCCTGTTTTGAACAAGCACTTAGGGCTTTGTTTTCCTGAACTAGGGCATGCATAAGGTGCATATGGGCATGTTCAACAATGTTTTTGTAATTTTGGTTTTGTGCACAATCAGGCATTACTGGGTGCATTGTGGAGGAGAGGTGGAACACATTATTAGAGGAAGGAATGCACTGTGAGCAGGTGGAGCCTGGGCTGCGTTTAGTTATGTCCAATCAATCCAGCTCCTCTCATCCCCTTTAAAGAACAGGACAGAATTCACACTTACTGAGGACTAGTTTATTTATCTTATTTAAAAATAATATTTCAAAATGATCAGACATATTTCATGATACAAATAATTTTACAATAAAATACTGGAGAGAGAGAGAGACGTCATGAATTTAAGGGTTTATTTCAAGTTGGTGTGGTCAGAAAAATACATTTGGGTTCCTGTTCTTGTGCTTCTCATCCTACGTGCTTGTCAGGAAGTAAAATTGCAGTGCACCTGCGACTGTGATAAGAGGTGATCTGAGCAGCATACACACAACTCAACTGCGCCTCTGGTCCAACCTCAGCGTAAACACATCCATTCATGGCAGGAAAATACCAAACACACCAATGCACAAAAAAAAGTAGCCATGCATAATGACAGTTATTGAAGCAACACAGAAATTGTTGCGCTGGCAGGAAAATAGAACCCTTATTGTTATTACTTTAATGGAATTTTATCTTAATAGAAACAACCATTTGTCAACCAACAAAATTGTATGCAAAACCTGTGTCCTGACAGGGAACTACCCTCGGGGTGGTGAAACTAATAGAAGTGTCTGAACCCACAACTTGTTAAAATTCTCAGGAGTAGTGTAAACAGCAACTTAAATGGGATTTTAAAAAGCTAATTGCAAGGATCTATCTAGCAATGAGCAGATACTTGACTTGATGTTTTAACACTATAAATAGTGCCTAGGCTAGGCAGTTTCCACATTTTTCATTAGTGCTTGTGGCAGAGGTATATAAAAAGCTGGATTGAATAATTAAATTTTCTATGCCTCAAGTAGCCACCCGATAAAATTATAAATCAATAGCATTTCCATGAATACTAATTGTGGTTGCAGGGAGTTGAGGTGGCGTAGCCCAGGTGGGGATTTGATCAGGTCTGCAGAGGCAGTCATCTGAGACCTCTGCCTCTCCAGCCATACCCCACTGGGGGTGACTGCTACCCCTCTTACGTTTGGATGCAAAATCAATTGAACAAATCTGGGAGTAAATGAAATAGTATGGAGCTTAATTTCCAATGGCTAGAGGCTTTGTACCAGGTTATTTATGAGAACAGGTGGGGGTTTGCCTTTTCAGGGTATGTATTCTGACTGGGCACTGAATGAATTGCTTGGCTTCTCTAGAATGCAATAAATAGGTTAATGTGTGTCCGTTTGTCTTTTTGTCAGGCCAAATGTTGTGTGATTCAAAAGGAAAAGAAAAAA
Source organism: Monopterus albus (assembly GCF_001952655.1). Lineage (NCBI taxonomy): Eukaryota > Metazoa > Chordata > Actinopteri > Synbranchiformes > Synbranchidae > Monopterus > Monopterus albus. The sequence goes on along the minus strand of NW_018127884.1, from coordinate 1,124,851 downwards.
AAAAACAGGAGTATTTTTAATTAACAGGCCAGGCATTTTATCTGCAACATGAACCTAGCTGCTGTATGAGGATTTCATCAGACCCAGCTAACTAGCTTATGCTGTTCATCCATTAGTGTACAAACAACTTGATGCATTTTACCTATGTCACAATTATCTGTGGGCAGCACAGTGGCGTGGTGGTTAGTGCTGTTGCCTCACAGCAAGAAGGTTCCGGTTCAAGCCCTGGCCGAACCGGGGCCTTTCTGTGCAGAGTTTGAATGTTCTCCCTGTGCTTGCATGGGTTCTCTCCGGGTGCTCCGGCTTCCTCCCACAGTCCAAAGACATGCAGCTTAGGTTGATTGGTGTCTCTAAATTGCCCATAGGAGTGATTGTGTATATGTGAGTGGTTGTTTGTGCGTTAGCCCTGCGATGGATTGGCGACCTGTCCAGGGTGTACCCTGCAGCTGGCTGGGATTGGCTCCAGCCCCCCGTGACCCCCCCTTGGGACTAAGTGGTTTAGAAAATGGATGGACAATTATCTGTTTCTGATGTGTTAACATATACTTACAGTATAAAAAATGTTTTTAGTAGCTCATTCAAAGATTACCAGTTAACTAAGCAAACAGCTTTGGACTAATTCTAAATTTGTTAAAATATAAAACATATATAATTCTCCAAGAAATGGTAAAATAGCTGTGAATGGTTTTAGTTTTTAACAACTTATCAACTATGCTTGTAATGTCATCTATCCTTGTTTTAGCCTTGGTATTATTTCTGATCAGAGCAAGATGTTTGTTGGACTGGTGCCCTTGAGGGATTCACAGTGAGTTCTGATTTGAAACTTCATTATTAAAATATGAAATAACCCTAACCCTGTATATTATTTTAGATGCTAAGTGGGTCTCTATGGGAAAAAGGCATCTACTTGGCTACATTAAAATACAATTAGCATATATATGTAGAAAATAAACATCTATTTATACAAGTATTTATCCATGTGAATGATTTCATATCTGAAAGATCTGCCAAATAAAAGCTATATTTATAAGCAGTACCTGTGACAAATGTTGATTGAAAGATATCATCTTTGCTTGTGGGCCAAATTGTAGCAATGCTCAATTAGTTAAATGTTAAATGCTTAAGATCTGTTATCCATTTACATTCAATAACAATCTTTCAAAATGAAGACAATTACTGAATGTTTACCTTAGCCATTTCATTAGCGCAGAAGGTTATCACCTTGTTTACTCTGTACATATTCATGAACTTTTTTTTTTTATTACTTCTATCTCTCAAGACTTCTTTCTGTAACATTAGACCATTGGCACTCTTCTTAACACAACCTCAAAAGAATTAATAATGGACTACTATTCTTTGACCAGAAAAAAGCAAAATGAAACAGCAGCCCGATTAAAGAGAAATACAAAAAAGTGGCTTGATTAGGGGAAAAAAGGAATCAGTAAGACGGAAGAAAGTCTAAGCTCTTTAACTGGTGCTCCTTTGCATATAAATGAGAGATTAGGCAGAAACTATATCTTATTGCTCGTTAGAATACATATGCCTAATTACAATATATTCATAAAGTGAGAGTGTAATTTCCACAAAGGAGATTACAAACGAAGCGCAAGGTCAGGAAAAGCCCTTTTTGTTCTCAGCATACCATAAAAATGAGGATGCTGATGCTGCACAGAAAATGGCTCATGCTCACTGATTCTCCTTAAAGATAGTTTTTTCTTTCAGATTAAGTGTAAAGATAGGATAAAAGGAGTTATACTTTAATAATGTTAATGAAAATATTTAAGGAAGGGAAATAATTTGAACTTTGTGAACTTATTCTTGTTGGAACAGAAACTAACAAACTGACCTTGACTTGTCTGAATTATGATGATCTCATAGTTGGATTCTATCAGCCCTGTAAGACTTATTCCCACCTATAATGTTGAAAACCAAATGATATCTCAATTGATATACGTTTTTACATAAAAGATCGAGTTCCTACTCAAGTGTCAGCACCTTCTTCTGTGTGTGTATGAAAGGCTGAATGCAGAAAATTTACAGTCTAAAGCACTGGCTTTAAAGTATGGGTTGTCACCCACCAGTGAGTTTTGGGAGAATTTGAACGGGTCACTAAACGGCCACCAATAAAATCACTGTCAGTTATACACCATCTGTCAGTAAAATGGTTTCCCTGCAATTCCCCCGTTGCTCTTAAATTTAAGGGTTGTTTGTAAGGGAAAATTCATCTTAATTTTTCAAGCTGTGGCCGTCTACACTAAAATCAATTTATACTATCAAAACATCTATGAAATTTTAGTCACTGCTGCACCACAGTAGTAATAGTAGTCAGAGAAAGTTTACATTTATAGAAAAAGGTGTGGGAAGTCATGCACAGATACTTCTTTTGATGGTAAAATCACATTGGCACTCAGTAAATGTATTACTCATCATTTTAACCTTGGGTCAGAAGAGAAGAGCTATAAAGAAACATTCCACACAACTGTCTTGCTGTTCAAGGAGACAAATCGATAGCTTAATGTGCGTGGTCTGTGAACTGTATAAAAGAAAATAAGATCTCAATGTCTGCTTTTAATTCCCGTTTAGCCATGAACTCTGAGTGAATTCCTTTCTTTATGGGTCACTTTCTATATTGTATATCTTTGTTGGTGCATGAATGTGTTTACAAGAGATAGTGAATGATGGTGCAATGCAATTACGGGCTCTGACAATTAACAATTCAAATAGTTTTTCTTTCTTTATATGCAATGGCTAAAGTTTGAGACTTAATGTAGGATAAATTTAAATCAGAAAACAGTAGCACAGTATATAAAGTTCTGGGCTACAGGTCTGCAAAAAAAAAAAAAAAACAAGCAACACAAAAAGTACATGCAGAATAAGGAAGAGACATTTACTAATTCATTTATTTTGTGATATGATATTTTCTTTACCATGTCTTTGAATTAAATTTTACTATAGTATAACAGTAAGCCCCACCCCACAAAGAATGTAGGACAACACTAGATTTGTATATAGCAGTGTACCCAATGTCAATGCACTAGCCTACAACACTTAATGAGACATTTTACAGTCCTCATTCCCATGGTTCAGTGCTGTACTGCATCTTAATTTATCAATCTTCTCCCAATCAAATGTCACTGAGGATGCCACTGAAAATTCCTTGTCCAATTATTAGCATGTGAATGACTACAAGCTCTTATTTCTAATAATGCTCAACTGCAGTCTTTTCATTAGAATTTTAATGGAAATCCCTTTTGGTGGCCCTGTCTTTCAGGTGCTCAAAAGACCTTACATTGAGTAAAATAATCCCCAAAGCCAGCACAATTACATCTAATTCCATTTTAATTCAGTCAAAAGGTGGTGTGGGGGAAGCATTCCAAATGTTCGCAGGTGGTAAAAAATGAAATTTTGGTTTTAATTGTGGGGACTAAATCTTAGTAGGGAAATCTTTATTAGAGCTCTATAGTTTTTAAAGGCCTATCTGTATATCATCAGAGTGCTAATAATGATCAAAAATGAATTACATTTTAGTCAGGTGCTGTTTCAACAGGAATTTATGTATTGCTCTCTGCATTTGAATAAATTCAAATATATTAATATTCATATTAGTATCATTTCAAGTTCCATAACTTATTTTAGACATGCAAACTTCATACCACAATCAATGTGTACAAAATGTATCAACTTTTATTATTATGAATCAATTTATCCTTTGTCACTGATCTTTCTTTAAACACATGGCTCATTTGCTCTTAAAGTAAGTGATTACATTTGCATCATGCTTTCATGACCCAGGTCCAAATTTAATAGATAATTTGAAAACATTATGCTGGAGATGCTGTATAAGGTAGAAACCTTTTAAATATATAAACAATTGGTAAGTACAACCCAGTTTGTGAGATTACAGTGTAATATTAATTTTGCTCTTGTAGTTTAAAAATGTTTAATGTAATATTCTCTGCATATAGTGTACTTTTTTTTAATATACTGTATATATATACTGTATGCCTTCATGATGGCGATTGCCACAACCAGAGGCATTATCTTTTTGGGTTGTCAGTCCATCTAGCCCATTCTTATGAATGCCATATGTCAGGAAGCAAATATGTTTGTTTAGTGGTAATTGGGTATGTTTTTGAAAACATGTCAAACTCGTGAAGTCATTTAAAAAGGCACCTCATGAATGTGAATAGCTGCAAGTAAAAAAATGAACATACAGTATGGTAGGACAAACCTTACCTTCACTGTGGTTTTTGGAGCAGCTACTAGGAGCTGTTTGAAGCAGTATTCAGCACCGGAGTGCAACAAACCATAAACAAACTAGTCAGTAATCAGAGAGTGCAAACCTCTGCCAAGGAGCAACTCACTTTCCCCTTAATGCCATAAAAGCAATATCCCTATGATAGTTTGCGTCAGGAAGGGCATCTGGTGTAAAACACGTGCCAAATGTCAACATGCGATTCGTCAGTGTGACGATTTGCTGTGGCGACCCCTAAACGGGAAAAGCCGAAAGTGACTTTCTAGTTTGCCCCTCATAATATGATTGCTTGACCATGGAAACCAACTGCTGGCATTTGGAATGACACTGATATCTTAGTCTGAACGTTGTTAAGGCATGACAGACATTCACTTGTTGGTTTAGGGGTAAACCAGGGACCAGTACAGCGAAATTTCTCATCTTACCTTTGATGTTTTTATGCAGAAAAATAAGTTTTTCCGATGCAAACACTGCATTTCCTGACTCACAAAATGGCGTCGGTTTGGAAAATACCATTATTTCTAAGTTAGGGGGGTTCTGGCTGGATAGAAACAGGTTTACATTGGTGCTGGCCAAAAAACCCCCTCCCCCCATGGTGCATGGTGCGGTCTTCTCGACTGCCATTGGTCCATGATGCTGTCAATAAGGCCAGAAACTCAATAGCCTCATTCTATAGGTCGAGAGGAATCCAATGAGGGGTCATTTGTCTGTATGCGGAAATCTGGGACCAAGCTATTGACTTGCAAATGAGGAGAGCATCAGCCCTGGCTGTTCCATCTTTATTTACTCTTCAACAACAAAACATCGAAAGGTATTTACACCTCCTGACAAATCTCACAAGTGTTCCCTTTCGTTTGACACTGAGAGTAACCAAATACACCATGTTGTTGTGGAGATATACACATTTTATTTTGGGGAGTCGCCGTCGATTTAAATCCCCAAAACAGGCGCAGGGCTTAAACTGTTAAAAACAAACAAACAAACCAACCAGCTCCAGCAAAAAGATTACCACCGCCCTTGGCAGGGGTAATAAGACAAGAGAACGGTCTTCTAGCTCTGGCTTCTTCTTTGCACTGGTCATGACATTGGCTAGCCGTAGGCTTGGCTAAACTAAGTGTGGTGCTTATAGCACTCCAGTCCACCACTTAATACATTTGTGTGGGAACACAGATTTTTAAAAAAAACGCAAAACATTACAACTGTCAATTACTATTAAAGATTACAGCTGCACTGTACTGAAAGTCCAATACAAATACATGTTCCTTTATACCCCTTGTCTTGGTCATTGCAACATATGACAGAGAGAGCAATAACAGGTGAAAAACCAACCAACCTGCTTACAACCTGCTCCAACACACTGTATTTAAAAGACAGCTGGTGTTGACAAGAATCCATTTGAGATTGCAATGGCAGACAAGTATGAGTCCAGCGTGGGCACCTCAGTTTCTCTTTTCTTGTGTGTACAGATTTACTACTGACTACAAAGGTTAATCAACAATCCCTCTCTGCTCTTTCTCTTTCATCTCAACCCTCAGGCCTCATCTGGAGGGAATATTGGCAGAGTGTTTGTTACTTGATTGGCTTTGCAGGAGTAATCCATACAGATGTGTCTGTTGTGCCCATGTGCATCAGGTTTCTGGAAGAGCCAAGACAGACTGAAGCCATCAGATTTCACTCTAAATGGCCTTTGGGTCCAGGGAATGGCTCTCCTACAAAGTAGCATGGCCACTGATCCTCGCCAAGGCATTAACTCTTGATGAAACAGTCAGGGCTTTCTATATGCTTTCATGAACTGTCTGGTTTTGATATTTTTCTTTGAATTGAAGTACTGATTTTAACAGCAATTGCTACTACAAAACAATACATGACCTACTTTACTGTGTTGTAAATTGTTGTCCACTGTACACAACATACATTACATTACATAAAAATGCACAGTGATATTGGTCTCTCTAAAAATTTTAAATAGCAATAAGGACATTAAATGCTAGAACAAAATGCAAAAATATAGTGAAATAATACCATACAAACAACATGAAATGTCCAACATGATCAAAGGCAAAAAAAAAGTATGTTAAAAGCCTTCTAATGGTTATAGAAGTTCTGTCTATTGTCTGTCAGGAGTAAGTTAGGAAGTACTGTGATGTTGCTGTAGAGCCATGAAGTCCAAAGACAAATGTCAGGGAGGTAGGGTGTCCGTGAGGGATAACATAATTTTGGACTTAGACATGGGATACAACAGTTTGTTTCCTGTTACAGCCGACAGTGTACATGGCTTTAGACTGTCTAATTTACATTATTATCTGATACAAAGAGTGGTTCTTGAATCCTTTCTTGAGAAGCCCTTCGTTTTCAGCCAACTGTTTTGACCTACAGTATTTCACAGTGACCTCTGGGAATGTAATAAGTCAAATGATTTACATTCATGATATAAGGTCGTAGTAAGAGGATCTATGCCAGTATGCCATTTCAGACTGTAATGATAGACTCTTAATCTGTCATAGTTATTGCTGTGGGTATTGCATGACAGTTCATGTTCTCTCATCATCATCTCCACTGACGTTCATGTTGTGTTTGGTCAGCTCCCTCTTCATCAGGGCATAAAATTTTAATATATTTTTCTACAGTTTATTTAAATGAAGACCATTAAGTTCAGATTTTTGACAAGATGCATGGACCTTAGCGTCAGGGAGGCTTATTCTGTGTGCACTCAGACATCTGTAAAGGTTGTGCTGTCAGCTGTGCAAAAAAAAAAAGCCACACAGTATCTAAAGAGCATTATTGCAACTCTCATTTTCCATTTTAAAAATGATTTCCATGGCATTTGGTGTTAAAGGCCAGAACAAATTGATTATAAGACAACTACAAATTAGTAGCTTTAGTTTATGTTTAGTTTGATATTTTTTCCAACCTAATATTTATATTATATGTATGGTTTTCTTCTGTTAAATTAATTTCAGGACAATGTTCTGTACTATGCTTGGTTGTCTAAAATATTACATCTAAAATGAATATTGTGAAATTAAATGAATTCTCAGTTTGATTAGAGACTTGACCCTGGCATAAATAACTCAGCTTTTCTTGTCAAAAGCAAATGTTGCTTATATTTTGCACAATAATCTATTGCTAAATCTCCTAAAATTGCAGTGGTATTATTTCAAACCTCTGTGAATCAGTATTACTCACCCTCATGCACAATCATACTGTATAGTCATGCAGATACAGTATCTGTGAAGGGGAGAACTATCTGGTCAAGGAAGGCAATCTGGGATAGCTTCAGGCTGTGCAAATCCTACCTTCTTTTGACTGTGATCTAAAGAGAAATTGAGTCCTCTTAAAATGCCACTGTAACCAGGTGTAGATGTTGACTTCCCACAGAGCTCCTCTTCCAGTTAGCCAGACAGGGACCCCTCCTAGCCAGAGATATTTAGGTTCACAAGACCTCAGGCTTTGTCAGTTCTCCAATATTCATTAGATGAAACTAATTGAAGTATTGGAGCAGACTAACAATTTGTGCTCTTATAAGCCTCACATATGGCCTTTAAAATATGTAGATTGTGTTGCTTCTGTCCACTGTTTCTTTGTAGAGAAATGTCTCTTCTAAAGCAC
>NW_018127884.1:1107508-1116975 GCF_001952655.1 Monopterus albus | reverse complement strand
CTGCTGAACATTCACTCCGTTCCACTGTGCACGGAGGCTTGACTGTCTGTGAAATATTCTCAAAGCCATATAAAAAGGAAATACGATTGGGAACCTTTTTTCCTGGTTGTGGCATGACACTAATTTACTTCCCCTCACACTTCCAAGGCAATTAGCTTTGAAGCTTCTCAGAAACTATTCTTGTCCACATCGATAGTTAGCATGGCAAATAAGAATTTAAGCAGGTCCACTGGGCGACAGCAGATAAATATATCAAATGAGGTTATACTGAGAAAGAGAAACCTAAAAGATTAAAGAAAATATAGCTGCTTCTTCACTTGTGTCTGGCCCTTCATTAGTGGCCAGTGGTACCATGCAAATTTATTTGTGATTGCCTGCAAGTCAATGACAACACACCAATGTTATTCAAACATCTGTGGCGATTGATGCAGAGAGCATTGCAGATGAAACCATTTGGTGATTAATTCTTCATCAAGACTGACACTTTGCTAAGAAAAGCACATTTTAGCATAGGAGAGTTATTTTCTCACTCAACTTATTATGAGTGACCAGATTCTCCATGAATACACCAATCAGGATTTAGCAACATTCAAAATATGCAATGTGGCTTGTGGGTTGTTGGTGCGTCACTGCAAATCAAATCTGATCAAACCACAACCACAGCCTCAATATAGCAGAATAACTGATTTTTGAGATGTTAAACTCATGCTAAGTAACAACTAAAGGTGTCTTTTTAATGCTGTAGGAAGTAGTGAATGAATGAATGATGGAGTGATTTCAGACACAGGGGATTTAAGGAGGAGAACATTACATTTTCAAGTGAGGCACATCTGCAGGTATGTACAATAAAAGTGTTATATAAAAGCTTCCATTCAGGTGACCTTGGGTCTCACAGCCTCCCCTCAGTCAGCATGCCTGATGTGCCTCCACCAAGTATCCTTAACTCACCTGTCTTGTCAACCAATTCAGAAAAACAGGAGCAGCTGCCTTCAAGGTCCTTTCCTCTTGGCTCCTCACCTTCTATTTGAAATCTTATTATTTTACCATCTAACTGAAGCTCAAGACCATACAATATGTTTAGAAAGAAAACTTGCCAGTAAAATTGAGTGGTTTCTTTGGATGGCTCACGTATCTGCTTTTCCATGGCAACCCCTTCCAGAAATTTCATCTTCCCAGAACTGCCTCCTTCAGGACTTGCAGCATTATTGTACCAGAGGCCTTGTATAACAGAGTGACCCTGGGAGTAATGGTTTTAGAAAGCAAGATGTAAACTGAAGTAATGGTCAAGAGAAATATTTTTTTTGAGAGGACACATTCTCATTAATGCATCTCTGTCTTCTTTGGCTTACATAGTTCTCAGTTTTAAGGCAAAATTTGTTAATACCAGTAAATACTTTGGTTCGTTGTATTGTAAACATGGCAATGAGTATGAATGTAATTCAGTGACTATAAGATAATGGAAAATATCCACAGTCTTAACTCCAAAATTTAGGAACATTTCAGTTGTAGCTCATAACTGTGCCATGCTTAAACAATTTACTGGCTTATTTGCAACAAGATTTTGTACATTGTTATTTAGGAAAATTAGCTCATGTGGACTAAAATCTACACAAAACAGACACAAAACTCCTGATAAGATCATCCTGTACACAAATTAAACGTACAATTAAAACATTTATTGCAGTAGCTGTATACCTGTAGAGTAGTAACAAGGATTAACTGTTTCAGTATCTGCGATGTCAAACACCCTCACAACTGACAAACATACTGCGATAAGCAAATCACTCCATCCCACTTAACTTCTTTATACTGTGACATAAATATGAAAGTGCTATACAAACTGAATCTTTTCCTTAATGCACAAATCAACTCTATTCCAGCAAAATAAAGTGACACAAAAATGTCAAGTTACTTTTAAAATTTATAACTTTTTAGCATGCTTTTCCATTGTGTAATTTGCCTTCCATGCTGTATAATAAAACAAAGCTTTTCAGACAGTGGAATGACACATGACTTTTCTTGACTGACCATTTCTTTTCACATGCCTTTGTGTTGTTGTCAGTAGCAACGGCTTGATTTTGTACTTTAATATATATGTGATTACGTCTCTAAATTTGGCATACATTCAATGCATAAGGCATTTGATTACCAGACGGTATCCTTTGTAGCCACCACGTTCTCGTCGTTTAGATAAACATAATTCAGTGTTTGAAGAAAGGTCATGAAGGCACAGTGATTAAAGTGTTATCTTTACCTGTGTTTTCTTACATATGGAAAATAAGTCTGTGCGGAAATAATATATATATATACATATGCCAATAAATTGCAGGTACTACTGAGGGATTGCACTCAGTTAAATCACAATTTGAATAAAACCTATACAGTAATAAGATCAACACTAGATAAAACATTTAGCCATTTACAAATATATTGCTATTTAACTGTACTGAACACTTTCCAAATCAGTTTATAGAGGAGCGCTTTCAGGGCGTTCATTTCTATAATGCACATATTGAGCACTGACATCCTTCATACAAAATGTTTTTGATTTTTAAAAAACAGTTTGCCTGTGGCTTTGCATTAAATGAAAAAAACATATATTATGAAATATGGGCAACATTGAGTATATTATGGGACTGAATTGTTTTAAAATCAACCGTAGGGTTTTTAAAGAATCAAGTGAATGTTTTCTTGTTGTATATTATGCCACATTATAGGTCTTTGTCCAGTCCCAATCCCAGATCCTGGTGACAAGCCATTATGATGACAACAGCCAATAACTGTCCTATTCACTGTGGTTATTACAGATACATGATAGTGGTTAATAAGTCTTATTTACAAACACACAGACAATGACAGAATAAACAAGTGTCCACTAACAGTGTTATTAGAACAACACTTTCTGAAATGGAATTCCATATTCTTTGATTGTGTCGAATATATAGTCCTGAACAACTCAATAACAACCACACCACAAATATTTGGATATATTGGTCAGCCATAGTAGTTTTTTTTTCTTGAAATTTGTTTTCTTTTTCTCCATTTTACACGTTCTGCTGCCGCTTGTCCAAATCACACATGAAGTGGACAGAAAATGTTACTGCATGTTGCAGAAATCCATGAAGGTACATAAAAAAAGAGATTTCTTCTAGAGCCATAGTAAAGTTTAATTGTAGAGAACACAGCAGAAGCACTATAGTCGGTGGCCTACATAGGACATGTGGCTATCACACTGCAGAAGCATCAACTTAAGCAGGAAGAGAATAAACAAGAAAGAAAAAAAAAGGAGGAACTCAGGTGAGTTGCTTTGTCTTTTTACTGTGTCCAGACGTTAGGACATCTTACAGCACAGAAACAAAGTCCTTCTTATAGCTGCTGGTCCTTTGGGCTGTCTGGACAGGAGGCTGGCTGGCAGGACTTCAGACTCACCAATGGAATGTCAGCCACACCACTAGTGAAGTGTCCCTCTCCACTCCCAAACTGTTTCCTGTCTCCAAAATGCTCTGACCGCCCACTCTCATTTTTCCAGGTTCTGGTCAGAGTGTGTCCATTGAGAAGTTTGTCTTTGGGACCCCACTCCCTCTGAGACCCAAAGCTGGGTACAGGCGACTTTGGCTGTTGATATGTTCCCAGTGTCGGGGGCATCCAGCAGTTGTCTGAATGTCCCAGGACTAGGCACTCTTGCGTGCACATCTCTGTAGCTTCCACTAGGCCACGAGGTCCCAAGGGGCCATCTAAAGAAAAAGTGAGGAAGAAACCAGGTCAAAATATATATTGAGAGCAACTATAATAAATGTAATATTAATACCCTGTAGCTGTAGTACATTTAAGTTATTAAAAAGTTACAGACAAAGCCAAACGTTCTGAAAACTGAAACTTTTACAGTGATGAAATGAAAACTGGACAATGCAGACACAGTAAGGATTAGATTCTTCTACACCCCAGATTTTTCTCCCTATACAGTAGGATTGTGTAATACAATATCTATTTGTAGCAGCGTTAAGGTTTGGAAAAAATAATGGTCTTGGTTAAATAGTGATACGGCTGACTTGTACGAGCCAAGGCGTGTTTACTTTTTCAATATATAGCCAAAACTACTTTGTTTCCCCAACTTTTAAGTGGGGTCTATTGCCTAAACTGCAGTCCCTAGTGTTAAATTTCTTTTATATGCCAAATTATCAACCCAACCATTTTCCTATGACTTTGAGGTACAAAAATGTAGCACTTCATTATCGAAACAAGCAATTAGATTCCCTTTAAAACATACTGGTAATATGTGATTATAATTTCTAGAATACAGAGGTAAAATAAAAATACCTACACTCAGCTTTTTCTAGATTTGGTGGCTTTTCAATCCCCTTTAGCTGCTTTCTCTTAAGAAAAGAGAGGAAAAAAAAAGAAAAAGCAGGTACCAGTAGCAGCTGCTTACTTGCACTCACTAAGGCTTTCCAGCTCACATGTCAGGTCCAGGTTAAGTGAGTTTGGGAAGTGGACCAACCAGCATTGTGTCTGGAACAAGAATGAGCTGTGCTTTTGTGAGCTGGAGAGCATGGGATGGTTACAGGCCTCGAGAAGGATGAAAAGATAGATATTTTCTCTCATGAGTCCAGAGAAAAAAGGACATTTCCTAATTAATAGTAAGTTATAAATAGCTGACAGCCTAATAGGAGCTGGCACTATTCCTGACTGATGTTGGCTAATATTCACCTACAATAGTAACATGTCTTTCTCTTTTTTTCTGTTATTAAATCTAAATTAGTTAAATTAAGAGATTTTTCAGTTAATGTTAGCATGAAAAAAAGTTTTTAGACAAATTATATTTTTTAGCTTATCACAACAGCATAATGTACTGAATAAATCTCAAGCTTTTATGTTGTGTCAGAGTTAATACTGTAGGTTAGTTGAGCGGTTACCAATGAAAGTAATTTAAACAAGTGTCATATAAATGAACTATTAAATAATTTTTGACACTGAATTAAATGTTAAAAGCTTGTAGTACCGAGCCCACTGTGAATCAGCATCCAGTTCTGCAGCATCAATGGCATCAGCTACGTTTTGGTATGCAGCTCTTTATGCTTGTTCCTTAAAGGTTAACCCTGTTCCCTAGTGATCAAAAATTCATTAATGGAGATCTAAAGCTCAGCTCAAAACTTTGTTTTGTTGTTTTGCAGTGATTGGTGACAATATAACCACTGTCTTTTGGATTCAGCTTTTTGTTGGCATTTGGCACGCACATATATATGATGTGGAAAAAAACAAAAACTGAGACCATTCCTCTCCAAGACTGTGGATTCCATCACAATAGCAGGCAACTGTAAATGGCATGTGTGGAGTCTAAGCAAGATACACATTATCATAGTTGCATGAAGAACCAGAGAGCAGTAATAGCTGGTACCCAGGAGACATCAAGATGAATTCCTCAAATGAGATTGTAGATGAGTGACATCTGGGGAGCTGTTAAGGAAGAGAGATGGAAGAAAAAAGAAAGCATGGAGCACATGTGCACTGTGTACAGTGGAGAGCAGGGGAACTATTTACGAATGTGCCAGTTATATGATGTTTTTAGCTTTTTTTTTTTTATTGTTAGGTAAGTGATTATAATGAGGGCATGATGATCAGGTCAGTGATGACATTTCCTCCAACTTTTAAAATGTGGGGTGCTTAAAAAAAAAAAAAAAATACACATGTGTATGTGTGTGTGTGTGTGAGATATTAGCAGTTTGGGTATTGGAATTAGATGACTGAAATGTCAGTTAATTTCTTAGCAAAAGCAGAGCCAGTCATTATTCAAGGACACTCTGTGCTTTGTTTTATTCCCTGGTGTAATAAACATGACCATTTGCATGTAGATTGGTACAATCAGTGGCCCCAGTGGGCAGCAGAGGATAATTTGAATCTGCAATGTTCTCTAATAATATCTGCATACCTACTGTTTTAGACAATGTAGAGACAAAACCTAAAACATTTGCAGCTGCCATCTCATCTGGAAGTAACTTAAAACAAAATCCGCCAATTTGTGTTCAAGGCGAAAATAAAAAGCAGTATAAAGTGATGTGAGGCTGACCTTCTGCATGTAACAATAACCAATAAACTACTACTGTAGCTATAGATAAGAAAGTGTGCATAAAAACTATGAGCAGAGAAGCTGAAATTAGATGGCTAAATATAATGGATAAATAGCTGAAATGCCCACCATATACCAAGCAGGGCAAAGGCAGACAATTTTTTTGTTCCCTTCATAACAAAGTCCTGCGGTTTATCACTCTCCAGGAATCCAGCTCCACACTTGAAAAACAGCCTGGTTTATTCATAATTTCAACTCAGCAAACCAAGTATTTCAAACAAAACCAAAACACCACACAACACATTAAATGTCCCTCGATCTCTCTTTCCTGGCTTCTTATTACTGCATATGTAGATGGAGTTGTACCCTTAACAGTGAGTAGGAATATGTTGGCCCATTTAATTGAAAGGACACTGTATGAGGTAGATACCTTCTCCCATCATCCTCCCTCCCTCTGGAATGGACTTTCTGACATTTTAAGAGAATGAGTCTGGATTTAGTACCTGCTTATTAAGCATACTTTCTAACCTACCTAAACCCTCACCTTATTCACCATTGTGTTCTCTTGTTGATGTTTTTGTAGCTTGTCATTAACTTAATTGATTTGTGGCTAGGCCTATTATTGTCCAATGTTTTCAGATGCATGTAATCAAGACATGCACAGACAAATCCTTATTTCTTTTTTCCTGCACAGTCCTTCATTATAATCTTGCTTGTTAATAGAGTTCTGTGATTAAATATTGACAGACACTGACCATCAAGGCTTGTTAGCAGCTAGCGCTTCTGATTATCTTGTATCGAGGAATTAGCTTGTTTGCCTCATTACATTCGGACTTCTCTGTCATCAGAATGACATCTCATCTCATGTATCACCTTTGTCAATACGTACTTGATTGAGCATATTGTCAGCGCCACTGAATTTCATATTTTGATTGTATACTGTATTCATTCGGTATTATATGTACAGTAACATAGCTGTGCATGCAAATAGCGTAATCAAGAATCTGTCACTGCTGACACCTGTGTGACTTGGAAAAGCCTGGGGGTGTCAAGTGACATCCTGCTACTCTTGCTGAAGCCATGAAGATATGTGGACACATGATAAGCACCAGCACACTGTGACGTTACAGCTGTAGATAAGAGGCAGCTGGGCCTGCACTCCATTGTACGCCGGCTTAACAAACAAACTCAAAAATCTGATGTAGATGCTGTCTGGACCTGTAAAGAAACTGAAGTCTTTGGTAACTTTTGCATGTAAACTTTTAAATACTGGATAAAGGCACAGCAACACTGCAGTGAAGACAGTGTTCTATCAGTACATTGGCTTAATAGACAGGTTTTATGCAGCTAGACTGATTAGCCTGATTATCCAAAATTTCCTATTTTTGCAGTTACAGTATATGCAAAGGAAATATTTGTAATCTTAAGTAAGCTATTTTCTTCCATTTTATAAAACTGCTGTATGTCCAGTTTGTTTTGTGAGTCTAGCAGTGATGAAAAAAGTAAAAATGATTGTTGCTGAAATAAACATTCCTCTTTTATTGAAATTCTGTTCATGCTAAGGTGATATACAGAACCTTTTTTAAATCGATGACCACAATCAAAGAAGAATTAACATACTTCGGTTCAAGTAGCATCAGTGTGCACATTCACCTCATTTTGCAGAGTCACAGCTCTGCTACATAGATAAAACAATATCACATCATGCTGCCTTGCTTTACATAAAATGCCTTACACATTGATTAGTGCTAACTTGTCTGCACATAGCTCATTGCTCATGGTTACTATGAAGTCAGGTTTCTCCCTATACACACACACACAACACACACAAACAAATAGCCAGTGGCTGATGTTTGGTGCAGAGCCCCTGAGTGCTTTAAATAACAATGAGGCACAGGTGTTGAGGAAGGCAAGGGATTCAGAAGTGTGTCAGATGGTGCTGACTTTTGCTTACAGCACTGTGCAAATGTTGCAGATGTCCACAAAGACAGATAACTTAAATACAAAAAAGTCATTAGATTGCCTCCTGATACAGAGTCATTAGGATGAGCTGGGAGCTGGTCTGTTTAATTCTGCAGAACCTCTTGAATAAATGTGAGCCATGAGCAATAGCTGTTTAATGATGGGCACTTTGACCAAACAGCATTCACATGCCTCTCTTCAGTCCTCCTACTCAGCATCAACAGATCTCAGAGGTTACAGAGGAGGAGAGAATCAGCCTCATTTTTGGCCAGAGGTTGTTTGGAACTATAAGGGAGTATCCTTGTTTTAGTCTGCCGGCAACAACTAATGAAATAACGTTTGGCAAATTAATTGGATGCACACTATCAGTGCTGATGCAAGTTCCGTACCAGCAACCTACAGCCTTCATAATGGCAAGGGGGAACAGGTGGAGAGGGAATGAGAGTGAGAGGGGATTTAATGTCCATAGGGCTTGTTTACTTATCCATGCTGTTAAGCATGCCCAGATGTTATTTGGGGACAAATGATTATTTGTTTTGGTCCAGCGTGGAAGCTCAACATACCATACCACTGTCTCCAGCTGCCAATCAAGAGCCCACAAGATGCATGTGGCAGAATAATTCTATATGATTCAGATATCCTGCAAGTTTTATTTGTGACCTTTTCAACCTCCACTATAAAACATGCATACACTTACCAGTCCATCAGTTTATACACTAAGTTATACAATGATATACAGTACTGTAAACATAGCCTGTATTTACAAAGATAATGCCTCATACCAAAAGCAAGTTTATTGTACATATTAACTTGTGTAAGTGGTATGGTGGCCGGTGTTCAGCAAGGCATACAGTAGAATACAGCTCCATGTAGCTTTGCAGTGAATATGAAAAGAGATCCTATGATCTACTGTAGAGAGCAGCTAGGGTTGGCTAGATGTGATAGTGAGTAGAGTAAAACAGAGCAGCATGCTAGATGCATCCTTGAGAGAACACTACTAGCCTGACTGATGGATCCTTTCTAGTGCTCCCTTTGAGGCCAGGCAGCAGCTTCTTATGAGAGGAGATGAAGTGCAAGAGGGAGTCAAAACAGCAAAAGAACTCCCAGCTGGAGAATGGAAGTGAAGGGTGGTCCGAGAAATAGAGGAAAAAAGGAGTGAGCAATATGGAGAAACAGAAAAATCCAGTCAAGGTGAGGAACAGTTAGAAAAACAAAAATACAAAGCCTGTCAAAAAATGAACGTTATTTGCATAATTTTCTTGATCACTGATAAAAATGATTGGCCTAGACCTCACTTAAAAACATTTTCAGGTCAATTTGTAATTCAAATATTCTAAATATTCAACCAACGGTGCTCTGTGTACAGCACGTAAGTGGTGTGTGAGGATATATGTGTGCTGATGATGTTTGTGTGAATCTTGGAGGAAATGAAGCTCAAGAA
>NW_018127884.1:1102241-1107491 GCF_001952655.1 Monopterus albus | reverse complement strand
TTCATCAAAAAATAAGTTACTGGACTATTATAATATACTGGGCAGTGCTCATACCGGATAACGTAGATATACCGCATTTTGTATTATCTGTTTAAAAGTTCCTAACTGTCTAAAAAATTGAACATAGGGTACATAGCCACACAACTCATTATTCAGTATTTTGTCAAAGCAACACTGGAAGCAGTCAAAGGTTAGAGTTTTCTTAGATATGCTGCTGCTATCTAGTATTATGTGTCAGGTTTAGTCTATTTCTCTAATATCTGCTCTGCACTAATGGCTTGGAAAATTTACATCATTATTTGTGCTTTGAGAAGCATTCTAAAACCATAACCGTACTGTTGCACAGTCTGTTGGCTAGATAGCCTACAGTGTTTTAAAACCGTGTGCTCTGACAGCCCTTGCTAGCAATTTACAATCAGAATCTTTAGTAGGTTGTTCAAAAATATATCAGATCTTCTGCTGCAAAGCTGGATGTTTGTCTGGCCATTCACCTCCTCATGACACTGATTTTCTCCTTTCATATACTACGCTACCATAAATGCATGAAAGGTCCTGTTTCTCTGGGCATCAAATACTGAGGCGAGAGGGTTGACACTGTTGTCTATTGGAAAGCCTGTGTGTTTCATATGGGTGTCAGGTAGCCTTTAGCATCTGTGTGAGATGCAAAAGGTACTTGAAAAAGCATTAGGATTTGATGCCCTGGGAATGAAAACAGGTTGAAAATACCCTTAGGTTAGCTTTGCTCTGATGGTATCCAAACATACATTGTGTAATATCTTATAGTATTTTGTCTATCTCAGGAGAGGTTAAGTGTGGATCAGCTGTAGCAGAAAGTTTGGGAAGAATTTAGACTGACTCCTACATGAACAAAGTAGCTAAATAGTAAAGCTGACATGTAGTTTAACAGGAGCACTTCAGAAGGATGGTGTCCTCAACAAAGGTTACTGAAATTGAGCCGTGATGCAGTCTGACATCACTCTTACTCAAAATGCTGTGTTATAATTAAAAGTGATATAATTAAGCACAATGGAGAGATTCTGACAGCTGGAGTACCTAGAGCAGACAAAGGATTCAAAATGGATTGAGCTTTATGTTACCCATATCAATCTATCAACCACAACCCCAATCCCAATCCAAGGTATCAGATACCAGTACAATAGTAGGTTTAAAAAAAAAATTCTCACAGCAGTACAATGAAAATGTGGTGATGCAGCAGCTGTAGATGTGCCTGGATTTTCATATTAAGAAGAAACTGTACTGTGCTGATAACACGGAGAAATGGGGCAAAGAAGGGCAGAATAGACTGTTCTCATGGGGCTCGGGTCTTTTAGTGCATGCAACTGGCAATGTATTTTATCAATTAGGGGAGACCGGAACATGTTTTTTGTGGTGCCGATTAACAAACTAGTGAAAAACTGCTGTCAGGCCTGCGGGCTTGTAGGCAACAGTAAAAGAGTTGATGAGGCCTAAACTAAACTCTATTGTAGAAGGAAGAAAAATTCACCCCATCTACACTGAGATGCAGCTACAGAAAATCTTCAGTCTTTAGCTCAGAATCCAAACTGTAGGCTGTGTGCTTACAGCCATTAAACTGTACAATGTGTTGTGGCCAAGCAACTCAAATCTAAGCCAATTAGGAGAGAAGTGTACTCCAATGCAGAAACTGAACAAGCTGTCATGGACTGCTTGCTACATTTGTATGCACCAGGATCCAAAAAAAAAAAAAAAGCCGTTTCTATAATGTTTTCTTCAACACATTTCTGCACATTCCTGCAGGTTCTCTGCATGAGTTATCTCGTATTGTAGTGTCCTCATAGCTAGGCTGCATTGTTCATATTTGGGTAATACAGTAGTATTGCCCCATAACAGAAGTTAATGCACATGCTATTTTTCTGTTAACTCTGTTCTGAAGCCTTTGTAAATAAGACATATAATGCATAAACCTTTCAAGGCATGAATGCTACACGGCCATACATCTTTAATATAAATAATTATTGTTATTGGAAGTAACACAATAGAAACCCTTGTGCTTAAAATATAAAAGATGAATCAATATAATAGTTTTAGTGGATTTGTCTGTGTCTTGATAGCACTGCCATCTTTGATACAAGTAACACATTTGATGTTTAGTTTGATAGTTGTCTGTGCTACCATCATCATCCATCCAACCATCAGTTCATCCATCTATGTCCATCCCTTTAACCATCCACACATGGCACAAATGATCCATATCTGTGGCTATAACTCATACTATAGCTAAAGTGAAAGATGCCAGTGAAAAATCTGAGTAATCTGAATGTTTATCTGCACTGGATTGCAAAAGGGACAAATACCAAACACTGAGCGCACATTATTGTTGGTGGACATTTCCGTGATGGGGATCTACTGTATATGTGAAAGTCCAAATCCATGACATAAACAGATAAATGAAGCCGGCAGTGTTACAGACTCCATGTCTGGAAGCATCTATTGCTTATTCATGTGCTTCATACTGAGATAAGCATATCACTAATACCATAACCAGCTATGCTGGTTCTTTGGAACAATGGCACATTAAGTGACACAACTTAATATTTATTAAAATACAGTATGTCAACATAATATCAAGGATATAATGATCAAATTGGCTAAATAAGTGAAGACATTGTTTAACGAAGTTGTAGGCAATCTCTTTCTGCCAGGAAATCTCATTTGTCTTTTATATTTCTGCATGGCAAACTAAAGATGGCAATCCAGATTTTTGAAGAACATTTTAAATTGCTGTTTTACACAGCTCAGTGCAAGTGCTCAGTCCCCATGACAACAATAGCCATGTATAATGATTTCTTCTCTCGCTCTAATCTTCCACTGCATTAGACTCAGCCACTGACCTTGTAATCTATTTTCTGTTCTAAGTCAGTGAGTATGCCTTCTCATCTCAATAGTGAATCAAATCCATTTCTGGTTAAAGACCCTTAGAATAACTGATGATAACAATGAGACAGTCAGAGTACGTATTAACTGATTCAGTTTTTACACTTGCACCTCATTTATTTATTTTTTATATATTTTTGTCTATAATAATCAAGAAATGTATTTAATGGACGCTATTCTGTGCACACACTCTATTTGGACAAGTGACTGGTTGGACAAATGGAACTTTTAGTCTACATCTGGTTCTACAGTAAGTCAACTTTCTGGGATGATAAATATCTGATTCAAATTTTATGATAATGCCTGGCCACACTGACAGGCCATATCACGAATGTGGTTAGTCTAGAACATACACATAAACACTATCACAGCTACACTGTAAACAACGCCCAAATGATGGTCTCTGTGTTGCCATTTAGGATATGAAAAATAGATTTCAAACTCAGTACAGGACTATCATCTTTTCATCACTGTGACATGGCTGTGATGGCATATGCAATTTAAAAGATACAAATAATGATCACATTAACCTCATAAGACAGCAACAGTCCAACAGCACCGCAACACCAGGAAATCCAGCCATCTCAGTAAGAGAATGACTACAATCATCAGTGATGCTTCATGAATTTGTTTGCGATGAGACTCTTACACATCGAGTATCAATTTTAATCTAGAAAGAATCAGGACATAACAAACTGTCACTGCTGCTTGGCGATGTTGACTATATATTACATTTCATTACCACAAGCACAAGAATAATCTCTATGTTTGATGTGTTTACTGGAAACCATATAACATTAATGAATGTAATGAGTTTAACATATATTTAGCTACACAGGATATTTAATGGATAAGGACCTTGTTTCAGCAGTTGGGAAGAAATTAGAAGAGTGATATTAATTCAAATTAACCAGTATTTGAAATGTTATGCATTTAATATTAATTATGCAGATTTTGTGTTGTTGTCTGCAGTTGTGATCTTGTCAACTAAGATATCTAGTTAGGGTCCATATCCACAACCTTCACAGCCTTACCTTGTTCTGTGCTATATGATCCTACTGTTCTCTGTACCTGCACTAAATGTTACCAGTGGAATTATTAAATTGCTTTTGCAAATGAGTTGCATATAAACATAATTTGAGACAAGGCTGACCTTCATCGTTTACCACAATGCATTCAGTTGGGCATTATTATAGATTATAGTTTCTTTTTATTGCTCCACACGGAGATTGTGCTACAGTAACACTAATGCCCTCTCATACTATAAAAGGATGAATTGTGAATTTTACTGCTTAAGCCCACCTCAAATAATAAATAAAGAACAGACATCCACCTATTTCTTTTCCAATTAAAACTGGCCATGTTTTATTAGACGGCCTTTTTGTGTTATTTTAGGGAAATGTAAAAAATATATTATACGTTCCTTTTTAAGCTGTTAAACTGTGCTAAAAATGACCTGCAGGACTGTAACAGTTTAATTTTGTGTGATTTATTAATTCTGTTCGTGTAGTTTCTTGTACATTTTAAGAATGCACGCTGTTGTCTATGCTGCCTTTTTCTGGAATAATTCAGTACAACTCAACAAAGGCTCAGAGTCAGAACGAACATCAAGGATGAGTAAAAGGCCTGTAGCCAAAAGCAACAAGAGTGTAACAGATATGGGGCTAGGTATTCATAAATTTATTTTTGAGTGCTTTCCAGGCTTGTGCTTTTCCAGTAAAGCCCCCACACACAGCCATAAGCATAATGCATTAGCATAAAGAGGGAAGGTGCACAGCAGGTACAGTAACTGCTTCCTTGTAGAGGTGAAGTAATGAAAAATGAAAGTGGGGTGAAAGAGAAAAAGAGTGGAAAAACTGACAGACTGGTTGTACTGTGAAGCAGTGAGAGAGGGACGTGTGTTGATCATTACCATGAGCCTAAAGGAGTTTGATAATAAAATAGAGCCTTGTTAATCCCCCGAGAGCTCTGTAATTGCAATGCAGAGGTACATCTACTCTCTGTTAATAACTGTAATTTCAGAGCATGCTCTGTGTATATATACATTTATTCATAATTACCTTAGGGAAAGGACAGTGTCTTACTGTTTATTAAATGGATATAAGGTATGAAAAAAAATTAAAGCCATTATAGTATTGGTTTGGTACAAACAAGCAGCTTTTATAATAACATAGCAGGTCATCGATACAGTTTATGGATTATACATGAATAACTTGCGCTGCATTCTCTGCATAATGTTCAGTCATCTAATGGACTGCAAGCTGTGCTATCAACAGTTTGTCACAACTTTTTGTTTGTTTGTTTTGGTCAGTTTGTTTTTTGCTGTTAAACATAAGG
>NW_018127884.1:1101510-1102167 GCF_001952655.1 Monopterus albus | reverse complement strand
GTGTTAAAATTGACAAGTTCTGAAGTGATGAAAAAAAATGGCACATCCTCTTCAACACAGAACCGTCTGCCTCGGCTGCAGTGATGTTAGGGTGTTAACAGAAAATGTCAGTTATATATTTAAGGCCACCAGATTACATAGATTGACAAGGAAACTGTGTCGTAGTAATGAATATTTAGAGTTGAGAAATGTACTAAATGCATAAGGTACAATGGACAAGTCCATGTTAAATTTATATAATCTTTATTGTACAGTCCACATATTGTCTCATAGTTAAATCTTTCTCTAATGCATCCTACATGCATGCACACAGCACAGGTATGGGAAAATGTTGAACTGATTTGACTGACAGATAGAATTAGGGGAATCAGTGAGTGATATTTATCAGCCACATATTCCACTATTAGTGATGGATTTGAAAATAATGACAAAGCAAGCGCGTAGTGGAAATAAAATTTAGTGATGGATTTGAAAATAATAACAAAGCAAGCGCGTAGTGGAAATAAAAACTTGATAATGATAACATGAAATGTGAGTGGTAACCATATGCATAAATCTGCTTTGTGAGCTTGTGGGTGCATTGGGAGGAAGTGGAGGTCAGGACCTGGCAGAGACCCCTGTTGGGTGCAGGTGGCAAATAACTTCTGTCAGCCAAGT
>NW_018127884.1:1064977-1101493 GCF_001952655.1 Monopterus albus | reverse complement strand
GGAATGCTGTGCAACCTAGAGGTTTCTTCCAATCTCCATCTGTGAGAAGGCCTGGAGCTACAATATGGCCCTGCATATGATCACCAAAATCTATACCAGCACATAAAAAATATGTTGGTAAAAACACACAGAAACTATTAGACACAGTAATCTGCTTGTGATTGTCTTTACAGCACAGCAGTAAATAAATAAACAAATAAGATACATGCCGATGTGCACTATGTCTAAAGCATTTAGGTTAAGTCACCGAAAAGCGAATAAAAAAAAAAAAATTAAGAATAATGAAAAAGAAAAAGAATATTTATTACGTTGTATTTGTATTAGAACTCAAATCAAAGCAAGCAGGTGGGCAAACACCAGTCTGATTTGTTAGGAGCTTAAAAAATCAGCGCTTGCTATCCCTAGGTTTCCAGCTGCAAAAAGTTATAGTAGTGACCAACAGTACAGTGTGTGTGTGTGTGTGTTATCAATGTCACATCAGAGTTTTTCTGGGCATTCCATAGCCTTTGTTTTGCTTTGACTATGACACAACCCTTTCATAGAAGAACCTTTACACCTGATAAGGTTGGGACATTAAATATTTACTGTCTTAACGCTAAGTCTTGTTCAACAACCTACTGCATGCTGATTACACTTGGTGTGTTGCACCATTAATAAGAAGCATCTCACATTAATTTATGTTCTGTCTGTCATCAGACATTATAGCCTCTTGAAATAAACAAGTTATGTACTAAATTAATCTACAGTCCACTGAGAATCAGACCAGAAGGCAGATATTTACTATCTCAAAATTACCGTCAGGTGCCTGCAGCATGCCACAGATTTTACACCTGCTTTCTCCTGATGTTAAATATCAGCCGCAGTTCCCTCTGTGGTAAATCAGGCGCTGTGGGAATTTGTATAAATTTCCACTCTCTCCTCCCTCATTTTGCATCCCTGAATGGGAACGCCTTGAAATACATACTGCATTAGAGCAAATGCACAAATTCCTGCAGTGCCACTTTCTACATCCCTGCTGTGACTCCTTGGTAAAAATGAACACATGCAATTTCACTGTTTAGCATCAAAAAATGAGCCACAAAACCTTAGCAAATATTCCCTGAAGGTGCATAAAACAGCTGAGTCAAACTCAAACCCTGAAAATGCAGGCAGCACAGTGACATTTATGAAGAAGATAGGGTAATGAAGTGCTGTGAATGTACTGTTATGTAATGTTAAAGTTACTGTGTTATCTTTGTGTTGCTATCACAAGCAGTGAGTAGATTTCAAGGTCAGTCTGGGCAGTCAACCACCTAAGTCTTTCTCTAGATGTTCACTACAGAACTAGACCTGCATTAAAGTTTATCTGGTGATTTAGCATCTCCTCTCAAGCTAAAGCCAGTGAACTGTATTTTAGTGCAAATGTGAGTTAATCTAGCTTCTATATCACCCGTTGCTCTGCAGAGCAGAGGCACATGGGCACCATAGATACTGTGAAAAAATAAATGCCCTTTTTTCACTATCCTTGCAATTGATTAGGACAACACCTGTAACCAGTACACAACAGAGACAGTGACAGCTGCGACCTCAAAATGCTTCGAAGATATAAACATTAAAATGAAATAAAGTAGACAAACATGTCTTTAGTTTTCATTGACTAGAACTAGGAATCAAAAGACTAAAATTTGATCAAAAGACTAAATTCAGGTATATGTGCACTAACTTACAAAGTTGCTGTAGCTTATGTTTAAACTATAACTAAGGTGAAAGAAGACTGCAGGAACTGTGATTTTTAAGAATAGTGGCATTTAAGAGTTTTATAAATAGCAATGAACAACTTTCATATATTCACATTTTAGAACAAAGAATTGAATGAACAGCAGTGATTAAGTGTGATAATGATGAGTGTGGATTTAATTGATATGGTCTCTGATTTTTGATAGCTCCAAAGCAAATTACAGAAAGGAAAAAAAAAACATGTGAAGGTGATCTCTTAGCCTAAAGTGAATGTAGACTGTAAAATGTGCTTCTATGACATGAAAAGCACATCTCATTCTTGGCCTAAACCACTTCTGACATGACTGCTTTGTAATGGGCAAAACAGTGACAAAGTCATGTGACATCTATCTGCAGTGTAGTACAACATTTTATTTGGCTGGGTAGGTGTTGATATGTGTGGTTACCAAGTCTTAATGTTGAGACATGTGCGAAACTGATTTGTTGTTTTTGAAGATGGCAGCAATTAATCTTTCAAATGACCTAGCTAGATTAAATGAGAAGAAAGAGAGGATGCTAGGAAAATAAATGCCAGCATTAGGGAAGAAATTACAAGATGACCTTACTGAACAATGATTTATGGAACCCTAGTCAAGCAATTACAGCAGGTGATACCTTTGAGATTTTAAACCATGGAAATTAAATTTGCTCCTTTGCAAACTGTGCACTTGTCAAGGACATTTAAACTGTTACCTAGATTGGGAGGCTTCTCTGCAGTCATCCCTCTTCCCTTGGCAAATCACTCAGCTTTCAGAATGATATAGCATATGAGGGTATGGACAAAATATAACATCTAACAATACTAGAATATCAAATACATAAAGAGCAGTGGAGCTCCAGGGTGTAGATTTCAGAGGTGTTGGAAAAATTGCAATTCCTTAAATAATTGCAAAAGGTTCAAACTTCAATATATTATTTGGACATGAAAATGATTTGCCTTGCCAGCACAAGCAAACTGGTAGTACCTTTTTTCTTATGATTACCAAAAGAAAAACAGATATGGTGGGTGGTAGTCACCATCTGGATAAAATAAAAATTTATAAATTTGTCAGAACTCCCACTCACTCTCACTCATTTCTCAGCAATCTGAGGTTTGTGCATCTTATACCAGGTTATGTTTTTTTTCTCCTCTCTCTCTCTTTTAACCAATAGGAAGCCTGTTACAAATACCACCAGAAGGTTTAGTGCAATTTTGCTATTTTTAAAAAGTTCTTCTGTGGCAATAAGCGGCTGACGTGGTAAGTGTTCGCTTGTATTTTTCAGTCGAGGCTTGACATTCAGCTGTGCTTTTTCAGTACTTGTTGGCCATTGTCATGTCTGTACAACATGATCTTTACATTTGTGTACCTCCTATTGTAAATGTAAAACGTTTAGACTCATTTGAAAGCGTAAGCCCCTTTTAAATGTTGCCATTTGTGTTATTAAGGCACTTAAACAAAAACAATAGGACTCATTGTGCTTTCAGTGAATGCTCCCTTTCCCATTCCACTTGTTCTGATAAAGAAGAAAGATCTTAGCAACCTTGCTATTTTGAATCCTGTTTGGAAGAAACAAATCACTCAAACTAATCTCAAGGATTACGTTCCCTCATTGACTTTCTGAGAGAGTGGTGATAAAAGAATATTTTTATTATGCTGCCTTCTGTAAATGCTAAGCATCAAGGTGCTCGTAAATCCTTACATCTGCGCCTACTATCATCGGTCTCCCTTACCACTCCTGTTGTAATGGCTCTTTCCGGCATGCCTCTGCAGAGCATGGAGCATGGGGGCGAAAGCAGAGTTGAACACCACTTGGGTGCATTCTGAGCACATGTCACAGTCCCACCATGTGCCACTAAAACATGAAGTCATAAGACAAATGAACATGAGCTGTTATTACCAGTGAAGACCCTAACAGTGAGCTGAGAGGAGTTAAAGTAATCTGGTGTGCTGACAAGGCAGACATTCTGAGCAATTAAAGTTTAACATTTTTTTAGTTTTGTCATACTGGTATATATTGTATTTCCAAATCTGGTTATTTATCAAAGACAGCTGGCGACAGGATGTTTAGACATGGCTTTCTACCTCATATATAGTAGGCATTAAGAAGGCAGATGTTTTGTGACATCAGGTGAGTAATTATAGCAAATGTGACACTGTATTTAAAAACTCAGATAATACTGTAGTTTAACTTCACCAACATTTAATATGTGTTCACATGGTTTTTGACAATTGTACTAGTGTTAGTGCTAGTTGCTATTTTTCTCAATTTTTTAAAACTTTATTATTATTTCATTTTTTGTACTTTAATAGTATGCAATACTGCACTTTTTGCATTTATTTAGCATTTGCTTAGACACAAAATGTTAGCCTAATCAATTTGGTTGAAAACTTTTATTAAACCTTTCCTTATTCAGGGTAGTTTCAGAAAGAGTCAGCCTCTCTTTTACTGGAACAGCCTGATCACATTCATACAGTTCCACACCTTGTCTGACCCAGTTTCCACTGAGGTGTTGGGGTTAAGGGCCTTGCTCAAGGTCACCACAGTGCTGTTGCCGCGGAAGGGGCATATGCTGCTTTTTTCACTTCCCCTCCCAGATTTAATCCTGCAGGACTGGGGACTGAAGTGATGATCTTGGGTCTAAACTTTAGACGACCACTGGCCACCAGCACTGAATGGCCAATGAATGAAAATTAGTTTTTTGACCAATCTTATTATATATATGGTTCAAAAGAAACAGGTAACATTACCAAGTGTTCTTTCACAAATGTCATAAAACATGGAGTGGTTGAATGAAAAACTGGCAATGCATTATTATTACAATATTTCATTTAGTTCTCTGTATTGTTGTCTGCAGTATTTTTGCAGTCAGCTTCTCCATTTCTGTAGAAATCGCTTTCTGATTAAGAGGAAAAACACTATGCCTTATAAAACCGGAGAACAAAGACATGCTGGCAACACTGTTACTTTGGTAAAATAAATGACAGCAAGAAAACCTTCAGCTGTTGAAGTAACAAAGAATAGCCAATAAATTGTAAATGGCACTCTGTCAAAGCCCATTCCTCCTACAGTCCTCTCTGTCATTGGACATTTGATGAGTAGCTTTGTCTGTTCCCCTCTCAATGTCAAAAATCAGCAGGCGCTCTGACTCTCTGATGGGGTCAAGGACCTCTGCTGCTGTGAGAGGGTGACCATGTTGAGTCGAGGACACGCTCTGTCATCACACGTAGACATACAGACGCGTTTCCTGAGACACAAGTAAAACACTGCGAGACAGTGACTAGCAAGGTAAAAGATAAAATAAATGAAATGAAACATACACAAAATAGTACTATTTACTGCAGCTAGCAGTCAGGCATGTGTCATCGCTGTGTGTGTCTGAAGTTGTTATTTTTATCCTCCATTTGAATCCAGTGACACATTAAATAAAGCAAATCTTGATTCACTGACAAAGGATTGGATGTGAATGAAAAGACGTGTACAGGGCATGAGCAGAAACAGTGCCAGCGGCCTCGTCATTTCATTTCCTTTAGCCCATCTATAAATGGCACGCATTTTAATCCTTTTAATTATGGATCCTTGCTACAATTACCTCAAATTAAATTACTTTGCAAACCTCAGAAGGATACATAGCTAACTGAGAAGAAGAGGATCATTCTGCCAGGGATTTAACCTCAGTTTCTCCGTGACACATGGAGCTATCACCCCCACCTCCTAAATCCAACTCCATATGGAGCTGAAATATTGAGAATGCCTAAAAGCCCATAGTGTACCCATTCTAGAACCCAATCAGCCCTCAAACAGCTCCAAATCCCCCCTTTCCCAGGCCGACTCTATTCATAGGGCTATAGAGATTATAGAGACGAACCCTGCCTGGCAGGCATGCCACACTTAAATAATCTCTGGGTGAAATCCCAGTGTTAATATGGGGTTTCTGGATCACGGCACTGCAGAGTGAGTCGCGTCGCTCTACGGCATGCTGGTCGCAGATGATGGGCATGCACCAGGAGGCAGAGGATGAGGGGCAGAAGATGAAATGAAGGAGATGAAAACAAAGGAGAGAAAGAAGAGTGAAGGGAACAGAGAGAGGGAAAATGAGAATAGGAAGACAGCAAAGAAAGAGACTACAAGACTGCGGCATACAGCAGTGGAGCAGATGAAAAAAAAGAGGCAGGGGAGACATGGAGGGAATAGAGAGGATGAGAGATAGAACTGTGAGGGCGAGATAGTCTCCTGAGTGGGCCACAAGAAGCCTGCCAAGGTCTAAATGACATTATTCTGCATGTTATATACTTTATGGCCTTGGGTGGGTTACCCATGTGCCAAGAGATGCATAAAATCCTGACTGCTATTCTTACCCTTCACTAAAGCTGACCCATAAACACACTCATCTCACACTTGTGAGTGTGGCATCATACCAAGGATGCTCAACACAGAAAATGAATTAATTACTTGATGTTTCAATTGCAGCGCAGTAATTGCTTTGGTCCACTGGATAACCAAGAAAGTGAGAAGATAACATATGCCAGTGAAGATGACAGCATAATGACAGGATTAGTGTAGGTCTTAAAGACTTCATCTTTCACAGATACACATGAGAGAGACTGAAAGACGGATGAGAGAGGAATCTTTCTGAAAGAAGAAGATACTTTGCTTTAACAATGGCACACTGGCAAGTGATCGCAATGCAGGTGCAGATGCTTTTGTACATGACTGCCTTGTAAAATATCTGAGTACTTCTGAATCCTGGACATTAATATATTGATATAAAAAAAGCACAAAAGTCCCTTAGCTGTGCGCTGTACCAAGCACTGTCCATTCTAGGTGGTAACCTTGTCATCACTTGATCACCTTGCCTTGATTCTTCCCCCTCCTGCCTCTCTGGTGGAGTGAACTTCCCACTCTAGTCAGGACAGCAGCTACTCATCAAGAGTAAAAACTTGTCTGTTCAAAAGATACTTCACTTCTCCCCTGCCCCCGAATGACTCATGACTGAGTGATGTCCTCTTTCCCAACCTGCCTACAGGTGTTCGCAAAACTTTAAAGCAAAAAAAAAGTCATCTTCTTCTGTAACACACACACATTGTAGTGGCACATGAATATTTCTATTTAAAGTATTGTCAAGGCAATGTGACTCTATGCACTGCTTGATGGTGCATGGAATGTCTGAAAGGTGATTCAGAAATAAAAACTTGTTCTCTTGCTCTGCCTCAAGTATAAATTTTAGACTCTAAAGACAGAAATAGTTTTTTTCCCCAACCAAACGATTAAGTGGTGAAGTGAATAATTTCAGTTGTAAATGCGTTTAACTATTGTGGATGATGGGTCAAAGGTACAACAGCTTGAGTCAGTATGAAAAGTGTCTCGAGCAGAATGTCCAGACCGGCTGAAAGCAAGAGTAATTAAAAGTAAATAGTATAACATGAGGTTGTGTCAAGGCCTTTGACATTTTTTGTTGCATTTATTTAAAGACTTGACCTCTCAGTCCTGGGGAAATTTATTAGAAAATGAAGCAGCCTGAATATCCAACGAGTGTCACGAACTGGTAAAGAAAATTTTTTGTGTTTGGAAGAAGTAGAGGGGGCTGGTGTGTATGGAGGCAGTGGGGTGAGGGGAACAATCTGTAGCAGTTAATTAGCACACAGAAGGGGCATCAGGAGAGCCCTGTCTAAATCCTCCCTATCATCTAATGCCACCACAACAAGGCCTGCTACATTAACCCACACACTCTATCATCTCAGCCAACAGGGCTGTCAATACAGCACAGGACACATTCTACTGAAGCAGGAGAATACACATTTAAAGCAGGATTATTAGCCTCTAACAATAGCAGGGAAGCTTGCATCCCATACTTTTAATGCCATTAGAAGGCATGCATGACACGGACTTGACACAAGCACAGAGCTTTGCCACTGTATTGATGCAGATGTAAAAATAAACAAATAAATAAATAATGTGGTTGACTGAAGAAAATGTAAAAGTCTCAAACTCTTAAATTCAGTGAAGAGAATGTTAAATAGGATTAAGGACTGACATCAGATCAAGCCTGCTCTACGCAGATCATGTGAGGGGTCTTAAAGAAGAGAGCACAACATCACGGTTTTTGAATTACTGCACAGCTTAATGAATTCATTTCACCAATTATTTTGTTCTTTTCTAACCTGAGGGTATTATAACATTAAAAGCCTGGTTTTAGTAGGTCTAATTTTAAGCCACACAACTCACAGCAGAAGTTTTATGATTTACTTTTGTAAGGTTGGCTTTATTATTTTAAATTACATTTTCAAACGGCCATTTGATTAATTGCAGTTTTGTACACCACAGTTATTTTCCATGCCTTTTAATCTTTCAAATAAACCTTTTTTTCATGCATTGTTCAAACATCTCTGGGGATGTAGAGATCGCACAAGATATATGATATATGCATGAGCTGAATTCATCTTCATCTTTTTCCTTTACTCTGTTTTAACCCAAGGCTCTTTCTACAGTCCTTTACATAAATGGCTACACATCCAAACACTGCTGCCATTCCAGCCCTTTAACACAGCTCCAAGATACTGGTCATGGTTTGTTGCCACCGTGCAATAACCTGCTTTCATATTTCAACTGTTTTATCAATTGCAAAGTCATACCAGTGTTGCAAAAAAAGTATTTATATACCATGTAGAATATATTTCCTCCTTGAATGGAGACACTTCAATATATGAGGATAAAACTGACAGAATGATTTGGCACAAATGATAAAAATATTTTACAGACTCTTTCCATTTTGAACCATAGTTCCATTATTCCCAGTACAACTTTGTTTTAAGGCAAACTTTGATTGATGACATCAAATCA
This sequence comes from Monopterus albus, assembly GCF_001952655.1. NCBI lineage: Eukaryota > Metazoa > Chordata > Actinopteri > Synbranchiformes > Synbranchidae > Monopterus > Monopterus albus. The sequence goes on along the minus strand of NW_018127884.1, from coordinate 1,092,919 downwards.
AATTTTATTTGTATAGCGCCAAATCACAACAAAAGTCATCTCAGGACATTTTACAAAGTAAGGTCTAGACCTTACTGTTATCACTATTATTACATAGGGAAAACCCAACAAATCCCCCTTGAGCAAGCACTTGGCGAAAGTGGGGAAGGAAAACTCCCCACTGGTGCTACATAGGCGCTTTTTTACAGTGCCTTTCGCTCTTACTGTCTTTAACAGATTTTTAATTTTCCAGGACATCGTGACAAAAAATTATTGGATCCCAGCATGACAAATCATCTTAATGTAATAATTATCATAATGCCTTCCCATTAAAATGGTTCATCTTTAAATATTAGCTGTGAGGGAGAACGTCTATCTTAGTTACTTGCACTTTTTATTACAATGCGTCTTCACTAGCTACACTAAAATGCAGCAGTAGAAACACTTGCAGAATGAGAATGAACTTGTCATGTCTGCCTTTTTAGCTTTTGGGCTAAACCTGCATGTAGGAATACTTCTTAGTTAACATAATTTATGGTTTTTCTTGCTGCCTCTAATGCTCCAACCTCTGAGGTAACCACAACTTGTAATGTGTCATATATCATACCCAAAATGTACGATCAAAAGTCAGGTCCTTTCATGATATTTCCAGCCCTCCTCTCTACCTCCTTTGCTTGAAGTACTTCTTTTTTTACAAGCATATATCATGCTGGGAAACGACTGCACTTTTTTCAATAAAAGATAAAGACCATCTTATTACCTTCCCATTAAGAACATAACATTTTGTTAAATGGACTACTATTTAAAACACTCCTTCGAGCTCTGAGCCAGATTCAATGAATCTCAACTGCACTTTAATCAGCTCCGGCGCTGCTGTTTCCACATAGCCTTTTCATGATTAAGAAGAATAAAAATTCATCGTATTTGATTATTCTGAGTTCTAATTTAAAGGAGAGCAAAAGTCCCTAAAGGGTAATCTTACAAATATCTACATCCACAGTATGAAATATCAGTGTAATTTGCATTCTAGGGCAAGTGGAAGTGACACAGGTATCAGATTTAAAATAGCTGTCTTTGTTCTCTCTCTCACACACACACACTCATACAAAAGAGTCCAGGGCACAGACAACCACTTGCATGTGTTTAGTAACAGCATATTGAGTGATGTGAAAAGAATTCACAGCACATGCACATAAACTTTTGGGGGAGCTTTGAAGAACGTGAATAAAAGTCACTGTAAGATGCTGCATGAATTTAAAACCATCTTGACCCCAGCCGTGTAAACTAATAAACAGAACTTTGTAATATTCAAGACAAAAACACAAACTTCACATGTACAGAGTGTGACTGAGGCCAAGTGAAAACCTTGTCACTGGAGGTTATTTGGACCTAAACGTCTACTACGCTTAGCCTATCAGCCCTGATCATGAGGATTGTGAATAACAGCACTTTTGGCAGAAAAGGTTAGGAATGCTGAAGACACTGTGCAAATGGCAAAACTGCTACAGTGCAAACAGCTGTATCAGCTGTTCTCTCCCAGACAACTCCTGTACCCAAGGGAAAGGTCACAGCGGCCCATTTTTAAGGGACTCAGCTCCAAGTGAGTCATATCAGGGCCCATCATCTCTGATCATGTGACACCCCAGGCAGTAACTGGCAGTTGTCAACATTAGTGAGGGCCTGTCATTTACTCTATCAGTTTGAAGCCTGTCCTATCTCTGTCCTCTTAGCCTGGATCAACAAAATGCCTTTATGTGATGGCTGGGGCGCTAATGCTCAAACTGCTTCATTTAGAACACTCTCATTTCATTATAGTAAAAGGCAGAGACACATTAATGAATTAAAGGTGATAAAGACTACAACTGAAGTGCTAATTCAGTGTGCTTCTACCTTACAAAGTACTCACAAAATTTATAGCCTTTCTCACCTGATGTGCAGAAAAAATACGAGAATGACATCCTTTTTTGTTGTCACCATGCATCAATATGCACAGCTTCTTTTTTATGGAATGAAATTTGTTGTATATTTTACGATACAATATGCTGTCTGCTTTGCACCATACTGTTAGATTTCTTCCACTTTATAGTTTCTCTTGCTGTTTTTAAAGTGTAGCAGTCTTAAAGCAAACATCTGCCACATTTATGCACAAAGGGTTGGGTTGATATCCAAGGCACATATGGCCCTACTGATAGGCTAGGTTTACTCTTTGTCTCTTCTGTAAACCCATCTGCTACTGTTACATCATGTCTTTCTGTACACTCAGCCTTCATTTTCTCTCCAAGCAGCCATTTTGATAGAGCAAATATTTAGTGCTTTAGATAATGAGACAAGAATGTACAGTATGTGTACAGTATATATGCATGTATGTGTGTGTGTGATTCGAATTTGAATACTTTGCTGTGCTTATAGTTTGTTAATGAAGAGTAAAAGTGTAATCAGATGGGCAACACTGATTTGATTTTGTAGATAGAGTGGTAGAGAAGAAACACTCTTTTAACTAATTATTTGTATTTTTTGCCAAATTGCCGCTGCTATTTTTGCATGCATTACACACATCATCCACTGCAGCAAATAATAGCGGGCATCAAACGGGAAAAGATCATGTGCTTCCATTCATGATATGGTATTTGCATACTGTGTGACACCACATTACTTCCAAATTAGTTTCAAAATTAAAATATGCAAATTAGTAATCACATCATGTCTGACGCTCTCCCAGCCAACTAAGGTCGTTAATGCTCGCAGCTCTTTCAGCTTTGTGGCTTCTGCAATGTGTTTCACTTTCACCGCTACTTATTTTAAACTCAAGTGAACATTTAGCTCTAAAACCCAGAAGTGAAACTCCAGTATAAATGTGTTAGTTTAGATCCGTCATTTACGACTGTGTGCATTATAAATAGCTTGCGACATACTAATTTGGTGCTAACTTCATCCAGATCAGCCTTCCCAATAGCTGTCTGAAAAGTTTAAGCTCTGCTCCCAGTTTTCCAGTTCTCTCAGTGCACATCTGACTTTCAATCATTATATGTTTAAAATTTTAATACAAAGTAAATGTGTTTTATTTTTAAACTTTAGTCATTTTTATTGTTTCCTGTATAATACTGCTAAAACTCCACACTTTAATGGTTGCACATTAAAATGATTCATATGTTATATAATGTCCTGCAGTATAGTGCACATTGTACAGTAGAAAGAGAAAAGTTGTGCTGATGTGGATGATTTGGGGCAAGATTTAGACATTTCTTCACTATCAGCATTAACAAAATCCTAAAGTTCAAATGCAGTTGTCAACCAGCACTTTGGAGGCATAAATTAGAGGCAAAGTAACCACTTTTTTCCCCCTTCTCTCACATCAGTTGCATCGCTCGCAGTCATATCATTAACTGAAACTGCTGGATGCTGTGTGATCTGCAATTCACTCGCTCTCAGTGCTGTGCATTAGGAGACGCTCCAGTGTTTTAACTGAGCTCAATCAAAGGTTTCTGACAGCTGCAGGACCCCAGAGCAAACAAACAAAGGATTGGAAATGGATCAGGCTTTACATAGTTGATGTTTCATAAAAATAAAAAATAAAAAACAATTGAAGGGAAATATTTCTTTCCAATTTGCTTGCACTTATAGTTGACACTTTAATTCATCTGCAGCGAATGATCAAACACAGTATCAGAAACAAAAGAAACAAAAACTGAGATGTCAAATGATGGGCGAAAGACTCATTTTGAGGCTGCAAGACCCAGGATTGGTTGAGGCTGTAATATAGCTTGCATGCAATTCTAACTACTGTGCCTCTCTTTAACAGCACCACTACAATTCAGCCTTTATTAAAAATGGCGGATGCTGACACCCTTGTGCATGCCTTTGTCAAGTGACAATAATGATAATGACCAGGTTGGCCTTGGTGCCCTGCACCTGACCTCAGTGTTTCCCCAAATGCTCCCATTCTCTTTATTTTAAATTTTGTTATAATATTTAATTTTTAATGTTGTGTTACATTAATTATTTCATAATAGAGGCACTGGCAAGCCCTTTGAGCCCAGCATGTTTGTGTAGCCCTCAGCTTTGATTAAGGACCATTCACATAAACCCTCCACTTATGTATGGGTGTGTGGGTGTATGCCAGTGAGTGAGTGACATGGGAAATTGTTTGGAGTTAACACTTTGCGCTTGGCTATTGTTGAGTGACTTTACTACACTCTGCATTAGTATTTTGTCATTTGTGCACTATTAGGTGAAGAACAAGTGTTACAAGAAGTGAAGTAATCTGTCTTCTCAATACATTTAAAGGGTTTTATGTCATGCTATATGCCACAGGTTTGCAAAAAGTTAAAAGATGTACCTACAAGTGTTATATAAAATAATTGTTTTGATTCAGTTTCCATATTTATTTGTAGGTTCACAGAATTCAACAAGGGAAAAGTCACACCGGAGACATAGTACTAACCCACTGTAAACCCTTAGTAGCTAATACACTGGACAAAATATAGTTTGCCTAAACAATTATATAATTGTTATATATACTGTAGATTACAGTTCTTCAGAAATATAGGCTTTCATGATCTGCTATACATTTTATATATGCAAAAACTGTGCAAAATCTTGTTTTTATGCAAACAGAACTAATTAAAGTTAGGTTTATACTTAACATCATAATAGGATCAGTCCAGACCTTTCAGTTGTAGGTTGATGTCTTTGTTCTGTGTAACATACTGCATTATTCCCGCCAAACGTACTTTTGTTTAAATTGAGGACTGATTCCCCTGTTTAGCCAGTCTTGTGTAAACCATAGAGTAGTGTATAAATAATTTACACCTTAAGCTACATTTTAACAGTGTGTTAATGCTCATATTTCTCACACAGAGTAATTTTAATTCATTATTAATTCATCACCAAAAAACAGGTAAATAGCTATCCAACACTATCTCAAGGTGATTTTGCAGCACAGCTTGAAATGAGTCAAAATGCCTTCACAAAGGTGTGTTCTCTACTTAGGGTAAAACAGCTGCACACAGTATACGCAGTGCAGAAGATGATGCCCTGTTTTATATTTGTTTGTTTTAAACATTTTTAAGTATATAGTTACCTGAGATTTCAAGCAGAAAATAGAAAGTTTTACCAGGAATTTAAAGCAAGATTGTCAAAGGATTTTTGCCGCATCAACTATATAAATTTCATATACAGTCTGTCATATTTGTTTCTATTTCTATCACATTCAGCACCCTGCTTTGCTATTCTTTCCTTTTTTTAAAACTTTTTGTTCAAACAATTTCTACATGGTTTATTAGAGGGCATCAGAGGGGAAAAATCATAATGTAGCAGGATGGACTTGAATCATGCCCTCGACAGCAAGTAATGAATGGAATATCTTAGCAAAGTTCCAGTGTGAACATAACCATAAAACTGTTTCCTTAAGTTGGACTTTGTAATTAACCTATCACTGTAGCAACAGCTTAGTTACATGTGCTTAAAATAGTTTACTTACTTTGTGTGCAAGCCTTTTACTGTTTATTTACTTGAGAGGAACCAAAATTGAACTGAAACTGACGCATGAGATCCCTTAGCTGTAAAACAATGAAATGTGCATCTCATCACTTTGAGCTTTGTGTCAGGCTGAGAGCAAACAGAGCACAAACAAATATTGTTATGCAGCTAAACACACGTTCAGTGGACCCAGCACAGTGAACTCAGCTCCATCGCTGCTCAGTGTTACTCCCTTACGGTTGCTTTTCCTGACATGCTTCGATTGTGAAAATCCATACAAATAAGTGCAAACAAAGAAAAAACATACAGCTAAAAGATCGTATGTTCTTGGCACATTATACTACAAAGAGAAGAAGAAATACACATACATAGCTAAAAATGAAGCTGTAAATAAATATATTTCTGGATGATTCAACAGTTCATTTCAGCAAGGGAGGACTGTGCGACATACAGTACCAACAGCAACAACATCACTTCGTCTTTTTTGGATTTGTTCCCTCACTCCCAGCAGCTTAACTGTCCAAAGACTATGAACCTCAGCTCAGCTTTAGGGTCTACAGAGTAGGAATGCCAGACAGACAGACAGGCTCTGTATTCAGTCAGAGCCGATAGGCCTGGCAAGTGTGTCCTGTCTGGCATTTAAAACACCTCCACTCACTCCTATGTCGTGGGAGAAGTGACGGATCTGACAGGCTCAGTCTCTTGGGAGCCACCGCGCCTCTTTCCAATCTCGCTGGGTCAATGTCGGGGTGCGACGCCAGTGAGGAGCTCCTGGCTAGAAACACTAATTATCATGGTTACCTTGCATTTAGTAGTACTGTGTTCCTCACTAGGTAGCGTGCACCTCCTGGTCACGCTGTCAGATACCTCACAGGACTGGCTCTAATTGTGGAGATTGTAAAGCTATGGGTTTTTAGGCTCAGGCTGCCAAAGGCAACTCTCTGCATCGCTGACTTATGTAAATGAATGGGTAAACAAACAAATGTTTAATGTCCCGCCCCAATGTACTGCTGCTGTTGATATTGTTTGTATGGGTTGTCATTAATGGGACTCTTTTTAATTTGTGTGGATTTTTTTTTTTTTTTTAATTGCTGAAACAGGGAGCAGTCGTGTCACAGACTGTGCATGCACACTCACACAGCACTGCTATACTCAGTCACACACACAGTAATGCCTCTGCCCAAACTCATGATAATTTAATAAATGCCTGAAGGCAGAGTTTGAGGCAGTGGACAAATATAAATATTAATTAACACACTAGGGACCCAAGTAATGTGTGAAAACTTCTCTGCCTATTGGCTGCTACTGTATTAAAGGAAACTCCGGTCAGATTTTTCATGTGGTTTAGAATCTGCATTAGAACTTCAAACATTAACTTCTAAAGTTAACATCTTCGCACTGATAGTGAGGGTTTAAGTTGGAAATTAATATAACTTATAAGTTCACCAAACTGAAAGTGTGGTTTTCTTTGAGAAAGCAAGGAGTTTTTTGACACACTGTACAGTATGCATCATTGGAAACCTTATGAACTACTACTTAGCACACTAATATATTGTTATCATACATGATTAGGGTTACTTGTCATAGTCTCACATCACTACTTAAAGCCTCTGATCGATGCAAACTGAATCATGTGGGCGCTCAGAAAGAATCAGTTGAAATGTTAAGAACATTCTGTTAACTAATCATCATATCTGCCATTCCTTCCTCTGCTACACAATTCTTACTAAACTCTCTCAGTGTCAGGACACTGAGCATCAATAATGTGCTTGTGTGACAGGTTTGAGGACCCTTTGGAGCTCTGCACTCCCACACTGTCTGACTTCATAGTAAAACTGAGAGAGTGGGCAGTGTATGACAGGTGGTGGTGAAAGAGGTGGGCTGAGTCTTGAAATTACACAGTTCCTTCTACCTCAACAGCAGCCTGTACTCATCTAAACGAAGATGTTAATACTGCATGTATGTATACTTCCATGAGTATGTATACTCATAGAATTTAAAAATGTACCACCTGTATTGGTATCATTGGTATTAGTGGTGTGTTTTAAAATTCCAGTATATTCCAGAGTATAGGATTAAATTTTGTAGGTCTGGTAAATATTAAAACACAGGTGTTCAGGCATAAGGAAATAAAACAAAAACACCACAAAGTTAGATTTTATGCATACTCTTCACATGCTTACCAGACAGTCTAGCTGACATGGCACAGAAATGATCCACTTTATATTTCAAAGAATTTTAAAGTCCTGCTGTCTCGCTCTTCCTGATGCACACGCACACACACACACACACATTGTATGCACCATCAACATACTGTGACTTAACTACTCAGGGGGATCAAGTTTCCAGTCCATTTTATAACATGATGGAATGTTGTCAGTGGAGAGGCTATAGTGGATGTATGTTACCAGAATTTCTCCTATGATTGAGCAAGTAGTGAACAAGTGCATCAGCATACAGTGGATGTTCAGCCAAGCTCTTTCACGTGAGAATTAGAAAGTGAGACACACACAGGAAGAAGCTCTCTGATCTCTGGAAAAGAGAGTGCTGAGGTGCCAGGTAGGGAGAAGCCAGGAGCTGGGTTTTTCTGCCAGCCATCTATACTGCCTTGACAAAGAGTGAAAAGTGGGTTCATGTTTTTATTTTTTTATTTTTGTTAAAGAATGTATCATATGATGAAAGTCATAGATACAGGCTGGCACAGAGCACTACTGGTGTAAATCGTCTGGTCAGCACCTGAACTTTAACCAATCTGGTGTGGCACTGTGACAGAATGATGGCTCTAGGATTACAAATGGTTTTCATCATGGTAAAAATATTATGGAGGAGGAGGAGGAGGGAAGGCCACAGCTGTATGAGAATGTAGTCACTGAGAACAAAGAACAAAACAACAGAGAAGGCAGTAGCTTTAAATCAGACATATCATTTGTAATTGATCTGTAAGTAAGTCTGACTTGTTCATAACTGTAAAGCATGGAATTGAATTTTTTGATCAACCGGTATTATAACTCCATGATAGAACATAGATCAGGCCAGATATTTCTGTCTGAACCCCACTGTGCTCAAGAATGTGGCGTTCAAACCTGACTTGGACCTGAAAAGCTAAGTGTATATAATGTCCAAGTCCAATGCAATTGAGTTATACAATATATTTAAACAAAGCAGACATTTGACTGCTCCAGCCACCTACCCTATAGTTTGAACTATGTGTCCAAACCTGACCCAGGCCTGATCATAATTTTTACATTTCTGTCCAAAACAGGCCTGAACTTTAAAGTACCGATAATTACATAAATGTTTTCTTAATGCCATTTATGTTCAAGCTGATTCCATGAACATATGGAAACAGGTGGCACTGGCATTTTCTTTTAAAGATGATACAGTTTGTACATGTTATATTGTACAGTATTTTTAAATTATTCCAAAGTTTCATATTCAGCATTTCTAAAGGTATTTCTAAGGGAAATGCTGAGTTTTTTTTTTTAAGTTAAAAGTTTGAGTTCAGACCCTTAAGAATTGCCCTCTGTAAATCATAGTGTCTCTCTATGTGTACACTTTATCTGGGCAATACTGTCAACCATGCAAAATTGCAGCTTGTAATAGGGGGTAGATTAAATGGAATCACTCTCACCTAGTGGCAAACTCCACACCAGTAAGCAACAAATGACTTGCCAAGCTCTGGGTGACATTTCGAGGGATTAGCTCATGATGTTAAGGTTGAGGCAGGACCCAGCAGGAGGCACAGTAGCTGAGTATCATAACACCCTCCACAAACACACACACAAACACACACATAGTAAACAGCAACAACATACTGTACACTAGCATATATAGCATGGATTGACAACTGGCAGCCTGCAAGCCACATCTGGCCCACCAAAGCTTTCCATCCGGCCCTTAGCATGTTAATGAAATCAGAAAATATGACTAGGAAAAAATTTGTTCAGTTTTTTTTCTTCCAAAATCCCCAAAACAATTAAAACTGAATTAATTGTATTAGGAATGATTTACTGACCCTATATTTGTGCATTCAACCCATGGGTTCTAAAGAGGTTATTAATCCATCTGCCAGCGTATTGTTAGCTAGGAGCCCACAGAGCCCGATGCAGGAGTCAGGAAAACCAGGAAAATGCACACAGTGCCATTACTTTTTCTTATATACAATAGACAATGCTAATAAAACCATAATTAAAACAAAGGTTAATACATTTGAAAATGTAAAAACATAAATTTGATCATGAATGAATCCAAAACCAAACAAAACAAAAACACTGCATTAGGAAAAAAAGCACATTCCACATGCACAAGTCTATTGCAAGAGCAGAACCCAGTATAGTCAGCTTGGTTGTAGATGTAAAGCCCATGCCAGATGCAAAAATGTACAGAGGTGAATGCCAAAATGAGCATGCAACCTAAAATTACTTAGAGAGGCTGTCGACAAGAAGATTTTATTTGGTGATGGATTTTGCCTTATATGTGGGTATCCATGTGTGTGTGAGTGTGTTTGTGTGCAGAAGGAGCTTTTTTTTTTTGCTTTTTTTGTAGATACAGTAAGTACAGATATGAGTTTGCATTTTAGCTTTCTGTTTTCATCTTCTTTCTGTATTGATATCTTGCCTCGAGTTCAACAGTGTGAAATGATAATAAAGTAAAGCCACAATTAGTATATAGCACGAAACCAAGTGGAATCAAAGGTAACAGCTAATGATGGAGATCTGATCTGAGGGGTGAGGCATGGTCAGCACCGAGAGGTTACATGGACCAGAAAGGAGGACTGGAGAAAATGAGAGTAAGCAGAGGATGGAACAGAGAAGACTCATAGGGAGGATGCTGCAGCTTTTCTACATAATGCTTCCGCTTGGAGCGTTGGCGTAACAGCTGCGACACCAGCTGAGTTAGAATAATGTCAATCAACTGTTGGTCCACTGGAACTGGGTGATGATGAATGACATTTAAATGCTCAGCTCGTGATTCCTTTCTACACCTCTGATGTGTAAGAGGTCCGTGTATCTGTCTTTGTCTCTGTAATTAAAAGCTGTCATAATTGAATCTGTGACAGGAAAACCTTGATCCTGACAGATATTTAGTTCTGCAGCATTTATTCCTAAAGTGCTGTTATTCTCTTCCTTTCAAGTTTAACCCCTGAGAGTAAGTGCATTGTGTGTGTACACCTCTATCCAGCTACAAAACACAATCCTCCAAGTGCAATACATTTAAAGTTCAATATAAATAAATCTTAATAATAATATATGAATAATAAATATGAAAGAATAGCTGTGTCATTCTCTCTTTTTTAAATTATATTTTTGCTATTCTTTTGACAATTTCTTTTATAGGTTTTATGAAATGAAAAATTCCTTTTCTGTTACCTTGAATGAATTGTTCCTTCAAATATCAACACACAGTGGCTTCAGAGACCCTTTCACTTTTTGCACATAAAATTGTCAGTTTTTCCAGTTTAATCCATATTTTTGACTGCAGATGTGTATCTCTAAATGCTTTTTTAAAACACAGCATATCAAATATTTTACTACAAAATTCTATCCTTTTCTTTTTTTATTAAATGTGATTTTTATGATTTTTATGATACATCCGGCAGCCAAGGTCACAGATAGAAATTGCACACAATAAAATGTGATCGTATTTTGGTGCAATGAAGCCAACCACACTCATCACAGAAAACCTGGAGGTTTGCCTTTGACCTTATGGGTATGTCAGAGCTCTCTATTCACCACTGGATTTCCTTTGAGTGTAGGTAAAGACAAGCAATCCATCCATAATCCTCAACAGGCCATGAAATATTGAAATCATCAGACCTTCTCTCACACCGCTAACAATCACCATCAAACTGTCAGCCCCTTCATATGGTACAGCTGTCCTCATAGAGAAGCTACGAGTGTTTTCTCTTCTCGCTTATTTTATTTTGACTATGACCTTTCCTTTCTATTACTTGCAGGATCATTTTGCATGCTATTCTCAGAGTGATTACTTCTGAGTGATTACTGTCTCTCAGCTATACTACCCCCCCCCCCCCATGACACTCTGCTGCCTACTGCCATTCTGTTCTGTCATTCCAGCTTTTCTACACGTGTTCTCAAAAGTGCATTTTGAAAATTAGCCCCACCTGTCACCTACTTGGGGTGTGACAATACACTTAGCTCATGAGAAAATCTACATGATAGTGGGTTCACAAGAACGAGGTGAGACAATATTTTAGCACAATTAAGAAATCTTCAGTTACCAAATAAGTGACTGAAAAATTAATGTTTTATTTGAGTGAAAGTCACAAAAAAGCTACTTTTAGATGCTGACGCATATGTCAAGTGCCTTTAGATGACTTTTGCTGTGATTTGGCACTATACAAATAAAACCTAATTGAATTGAATTGAGGTTAAGTGAAGTGAAATTCCCATGGTCAGTTTCAATTCAGTGAATTGTCACATAAAAAGAATTTCATCATATTGATAACAGCCTCTGTGTTACTATTCACTCTCTTTACAAAATGTCAGATATTTCTTATTGGTGCTGATGGCATGGGTCTTCCTTAAATTGTACATAATAATGTAATAATCTGTTGTTTATAATAATATATAGGTGATATATATTATCGTAAGAATATCACATCCATTTTTCAGAGCCAGTACCATCTACTGATCAAGAGAAAACATGGTGTCCTCTACAGCTGGTAAAGTAGTAGTAGCTGTCAGTCTGTCACTAACAAAATGTCGCCTTTGTTGACCTTTAATTGTTGATCCCTTCAGCTACTCCTTGTCATTTTAAATAATTGAATGCAGCAGTGAGATGCATCATTCCACCAAGCTGTGCCAAAATCAGATCAACAGTCTCTGAGATATTGTGCATAACACATACACATGATAAACTACTCACTGTGCTGTTTGGTATTGTTGTGTGCACCTCACTAAATATGGAGAAGAGAAAGAAAAGAGGAGATAGGGAAGAAAAAAATTGCCAAGTAAGGGCAAGGTAAAGGTTTCAAGACCATCTCCAAGCAGTTTAAACTCTTATTTTGGTGGGGCTTTAACCAACCTCCTTGTACTGTATGTTATCACAAAAGTCTAGATGACCCCAAACTAAAAATAGGATAGTTCAAATGGTGGGAAAAGACCTGAGGAAAACGTCAAAACAGATACAAGCTGACTGCCAAGATCAAGGTACAACAGTGTCCATTCAAACCACGTTTGGCGTTCTGAATTTAAGTGCGCTCCATGGAAGAAGACCCAGGAAGGCCTCACTTTTAAGAGCGATGCATTAAAAACAGTTTGATAAAATGTATGTTGACAACCACAATGATTCTGGGAGAGTTTTCTTTGGGCAGAGAAAGCAAAAAAGCTTCTTGGTGAGTCATATCAGCTCTGTGCTTACAGAAGAAAAACTGAAGCAAAAAAATAAAATAAAACACCATCCCCACTGTTGAACATGAGGGAAGCTCAGTTAGGTTATGCAGTTTTCTTGCTGTGTCTGGCACAGGGTGTCTTGAATCTGTGTAGGGCACAAATAAAATCAGCAGGTTATCAAGACATTCTGGAACAGGGCATACTGTCCAGTATCAGAAAACTCTGTCCCAGTTTAAGGATCCTCCAACAGGATAATGACCAAAAACATCTAAAAGCACCAAGAATGGATGAGAAAAAATCATTGGTCCACTGCTATGAGTTCTGATCTTAATTCAACTGAACAGCTATGGGAAGAGCTGAGACTTGCACCTATCAAACCTAAGAGAGCTAAGGCAGTTTACTTAAAAAGTCAGTGAGAAGTGAGTGGACCAAAATACCAGTTGAAAAGTGCATAATTTCCATTAAAAGAATGTTTCCTTAGAGTGGCTTTGTATTACAAGCAGTGAAAATCAAAAGCATAAACATGATGTCAACACTTTTTGGCACCAACAAACAATGGATACATTAGGGAGGCGACAGTGGTGCGGTGGGTAGAGCAGTTGTTTCCCAGGTTGAAGGTTCAAACCTTGGTGCCTGCAGTCCACATGTCAAAGTGTCCTTGGGCAAGACACTGAACCCCCCTGTTGCCCCCAATGGTTAGAGCCATCATTTGAGTTGGCGCTGCAGATGGCTGCCTTGGTTCTGTACCGGAAACAAATTCCTTGTGTGTAGCATACTTGGCCATTAAAGGTGATTATCTTTATCTTCGTACTGTCCACCAAAGCAAAACATTAAACCAAACCAAAACATGGAGCTATAGAGCCTATAGGAGACTGAGACAAGGGATACATCCCAATTCCCTGATTCGATTGTTCACTACACAACCTGGAAATAGTTCTGGTCCACCATCTTGAAGGATGTCCTGAAGCTCTTATTCCTGCTCTAAGAAGTGAGGATACAAAAGACTGTACTTTGAACGAGTTTTTATTTGGACCGACACGCCCCATTATTGGAAATCCATTGATTGTATGCTTCAGATGGAAGACTGGAGGAAAGAACATCTCCCTCTCCCCATATTTTTCATCACATCACATTTTCTTTACATCTTATGAGATGAAGACACAAGGAAAAGATGCAAGTGAGGGAAATGTGGCTTCAATTAAGGGAACTGGGATTTACCCAAAGAGCAAGAAGGAGCTAGTTTTTGAAACTACTGTGGATGCCTAACCTTGTGTCACCACATTACACTAACAGCCTCTTCCTGCCTGCAGGCACCCACAACAGAGGGCAGGTTAAACAGCGCAAGCAGAAAGGGAGGGGTCATGACAGTGGTGTCACCCAGAAGGCTCCAATTTTCACTTAACTGAGACCTTCCCAACATCTGCTAGAGCTCTCAGTGTCACCCTCTGAGTTCTAAACTGGTGTACCTCTGTAATTAACAAGGAGACATCAGCTTGGTTCCTGGTAGACTTTTACATGACCTAAAAGCCATATACTTCACTCAGAAATTCATTGTACACACAAACACAATTTCCCCTCACACTCATGTGCATTAAGATTCCATCCCATTTTGAGGTAAGGTCTGAAAGGATCCATCACAGTGACTGTACCACTTCAACATACATTTCAGTTTGTCATAAGTCTCTTTCTTAGCACTTGTTCCTCCCTTTGGTGCATTGCTCTGAGTCCCGCTCAAAGCATACAGCAGGGGATTAGTCCCTATCACAGCTTTCACTACCCCCAGATCAGTTCACCAGGGTTAAGGTGCAGCTTTCTCTGAAGATACCATTTTCTTTGTGAGAACCCGCACAGTGACATGTTAAAGGAGCCCAGTCAGAGTGAAGCTTTAATGCTATGATAACCCATTTAAGTTGCTGTCTAAGTATAAATACTCCCTCTCTTGCACACTCTTTGTCTCTCTCTTTCTCTTCCTGTCTCTTAGAGACAGAGCCTGCCTGTTTGTATTACTGCCTGACACTGCAACAGAGAATGACAACATTAGTTATTTGCCAAAACACTGGGAGATGGAGCATTAAAACTAATAGCTAACAGCAATGATGGGGGTGAAGGAAAAGATTTAAATCAGAGATGAAAGAAGAGAATCTGAATGTGCAACTACTCTATACATGTTTCATAAGGAAGATCTAAACATTTGGGAAATATACTTATTTGCTTTCTTTCAAAGAAGGAGATGAAAAGATTTGTGCCAATCTGATATACTGTATGTGCATCAGATACAGCACAACACTGGAGTAAAGAAGCTTGACACAGGGTGGAAGCAGGGAGAGACAGCTAGCCTGGATCAAAAATACATTTGCTGACACCATTCAAAGCGTTCTAATTAACACACAGTGCTTTGTTTGTTTAATCAGTATTCAGAGTACTCAAAAAACAATTTGTAGTTTTTAGGGGTAGTCACTGTAGTAAAATGTAATTCAGAAGGTCTGTGCTGTGTTTTACTACTTTCTCCTACTGCCGCTCAGCATGAAACTTTTAGTGACTTACTCAAAATGCTAAGAAAATGTCAAAATATGCCAGATGTCTGTCTGCTAGATAGAATTTCCCCTCATTTCTAATTTTTGGGTAAATTTTGGATTTAATTCTGGGTATTTTTAGTTGAGAATGAATGTTTGGCAAGAATTGATTTATCAGCACCAAATTGTCTTGCCCATCCTTCGTAGAAGCAGGTTTTCTTTCCTTTAGGCAGTAAAAGAGAATAAAATGTTATCATATACAGTATGCGTGTTTCCCATGGAGACAGATGTTGGACAGTAGATGAACATCTGATGCCAGGCTGAAATCAGAAGTGAACCATATCAACTTCAATCAGTACATACAGTAGTAGCAGTTAACCTAAAATGTAAAAGTCTATCACTTTTTCCCTACTATGTTTGCAGTGTCAGTCTTCAATGAAGATGATGTTCACACACACACCACTGTATTCCCTAGTTCAGAATCTATTTTGCTAAAGGTCATATAATTTTCAGGCCTATTATGTTCCAGTGTTGGACTGCTACTCAACACAAATAAGTCTTAAATCATTTTTTGGCGTCCATATGTAATAAAAGAATGAGCCTCCCCTCAATCTTGTTCTAAATATGCCGAACGTGAAACAGCTGTCCCTGTATCCCATGGGAAGACATGGAAGTGACACAGTGTCGATGTACTGTATCTTCTCGTCTATATGTAAGACAATAAATGAACTAAGTACTTTAAAGATTGCAGCATTTCTTTAAATGTTTAACCCCACACCCATAATTGCCCCAATTGTGGGCAAGATTTTCTGCATTTTCATCAACATTTCAATTATACTCTGACTATTGTAATTCCTCATGCAACAGGCATCATAAAACATTAAAAATTAATGTAGCCAACATTTGTAACAGGAGCTTATACACGTTATGATGTTGCCCCAAACTAAAAACATCACTTGCACAGTTAATTATGAACCTTTGAAGTCCTTATGAGTGCTAAAGAGCCTAAGAGCTATTTTAAGGATTCATAAAGAAATTAAGGGTAATCAAGGTTACTCCATCACAGCAGAATGATATATACTGTATTTGCATTCTCATTTCTATTATCACTTTGCCTCAGGGTTATCATAGCAATTCATAGCAATGTTCCCTAAATAAGAATAATTTCCCACCACATAATTTGTAAGACTTCAATTTTTCATCTACTTTATTAGTACTGTTGCAATAACTGACAACTTCTATATAAAGGAACAATTAAAATGAAGAAATGGGGATAGAATATGAAGAATAATTCATTGTAAATTTCCATATGGTGACAATAAAATAAATAAGCAAATAAATAAAAACTTTACTATGTACTGTATGATTTTGTTTTTTGCCATTGCCTGCAGACATGCAAGTTAGTTGAATTGTAAGCTGGACTCTTATTTTTTCTCTTGCACAATGCTTAACACTGCCCAAAAAATCATTGGCCGTCCTCTGCCCTCCCTGGGCGACATTTCCAGGTCCCGCTGCCTCAGTAAAATCAAGGCCATCATAGAGGACCCCTCACATCCTGCCCACCACCTGTTTGACCTGTTGCCGTCTGGACGGCATTTCAGGTCTATAAAGTCTCACACCACCAGACTAACAAACAGCTTTTTTCCATGGGCCATACGGATAGCAAACAATCACTGACCCTCATTCCCCCCCACATGTACACCCATACACATGCACATGACACCACAGCATGGACACCTTATCTTCTACCTTAATTGAATGTGCAATTCCACTGTGCACTAAACCATAGTCCTACTATGTACATTTATATTTATTTATTTATCTGTTTATTTTTTATTGTTTATACTTACATTGTGTGTTCTTTTTTCTTTTCTTTTAAATTTTTAAATTGCATATTTATTGTAGTTTGTATTTTAAAGTTTTATTGTGCACTGTTGTTGAGCAGAGTACCCATTTTTTCATTGTACTCCCACGTGCAATGACAATATAGCCTATTCTAATTCTGATTCTGATGCATGCTGAGAAAATGATATACTGTGAGACGCCCCCCACCACCAGCCCAGACAGGGATTATCAGGTATAGAAAGTGGATAAAATAGGTACATTTTCTCATTCACACAGTCATATTGTAGAGGATTTTAGATAAGAATGAAAGAAAGTCCGTTTCAGGTTGCTGGTCAGTGTTGACTTTTTCAGTATTTAACCAAGACCTCAGTCTCTACTCAGTCTTGACAAAATGCTTTGACTTGCCTATATAAAATAAAATAAAAAATATTTAAGTCATTAATAATGCTTTATTTCCCTGGACAGAATATTACCAGGAAAGCAAAATATGTCTGTCCTTTTTCTGGAATAACTAATAATGATATTAACATCATTCCAAATGCAAGGGGGCAGAGTTTCATGGTCAAGGAATCTTATGAGAGTCAAACTATCATGAGAATACTGCTTTTAGGTGTAATGGCATTATGGGGAAACTGAGCGGCCTTCGCGATGATTTGCACTCTGTGAGTGTTTAGTTAACCTGCATTGGCACTGCTCCCTCTCAAATACAGGACTGGATTTGAGGTTCTGTTAGTTGTTTTGAAGCCCTACATGGATTGACACCTCAGTACATTTACTCTACCCTGACTCCAGCTCCAGGCCTCTTAGATCCTGAAATCTGTTGCCCCTTACTGTTCCACGATCGAGCCTAGTGGGTATGAGATGCTGTGCCTTTACAGTAGCTACACCAAAGTTTCGAAATAGTTTTCCACTTTAAGTTAAGTGTTCACCATCTGTTCATACTTTGAACTCAAGATGTACTTGCTTTCAATGGCCTTTGGGTCAATTTAATGACTTTATTGTATTTTATTTGTTAATTTATTGTAGGTGTCTTTTCCTATTTTGTGATGTACTATTTATTATCTTCTGCTGTTTTATACTGCATCTGTGTATGTACTACAGTATTTGCTCCTGTGTTTTTACTGTTAATCTTAAGCCTTATATTCACTCTTGTGCCTTTTTGTTGAAATTGGCAAAGCACTGTCAACTTTGCTTGTTTTTGAATGTGCTGTATAAATACATTTGATTTGATTTGATTATGATTACCTACATATGGTGCCATTTAAATGTAAGGAGACATTTGACATGGAGTCATTTCATACATTACAAAACTTGCAGAGGTCTCTAAATATCAGCATGTTAAAACCTGAAATGATGTGTACCTTCCAGTTGCTCCAGAACAAACAGAAAATGCGTGAACCTCAGAAAAAAAAATCTGTATGTTCTGTAAGAATGAGAAGCACAAAGTGGTCGGGATGTATTTAATTAGCCACTTTGCTTATAACACAAAGCATTCACATGCCCATATAATCCAACAGCCCTCAGACTTTTCTCCTCCCTATTGTGACTAATCATCAGCATAGAGGATGCTCTTCGGCAGCCCACCCGTCTGCTCACCCTAGCTGTTGGCACAGACTGCCATGATAATGACTGAGGCTACTCTGAGATGATGTTTACTAGTTGACAGCAGCTCCCTGCTCCCTGTGTATGCTCCAGCAAGCATTTCTATTTAGCTCACTTCTGAAGCTCCTGCCTAATTTCTCTTTGGAGACAGAAATCCTTTAAACCCCATTGTATCCTGGGGCAACATATTTACTGAGGACTGGCTTTCCAATACCTGAGAGAGATTAACACTGCTCCCTGATTTATGAATCCATGCCACCCACCCACAGGCTTGGTCAGGGGCCCTAGCTACTCTACCCTGCTACTTCCTCCTCACACAATGGGATTTAGGTATCACGAGGAACACACACACAGCAGAACTGGGTTTAAAGGTGGTTTAAAATGTGACTATGCATAGATCATCCCTGAATTTCCTTGAAGAAAAGAGAACAGAATTGACAAGGGTAAAACTAGCTGTCTCACACTACTGTTGGCAAGGGAATCTAACTCAAAACTCAAATTTATAATAGAAGATATCTTGTGGACAGACTCAAATTTGACAATATTTAAGAAATTCCACATTGAAGTATCACTTTGATATACCTGTATGATTCAAGAATATAGATGCAAAATGATCCAAACAGGTACTGTCTGTCACAGCAACACAGAGCTCTAGTCAAAAGATCTCTCACATCCATCTACTGTTTTGCAATCCCAGCACCTCACTGGCATCTCTGGGTGTCTGTGACTGAGGTGGTCGGATGACTGCCAAACTGACTGACAGGCTGTTATTTGTTTATCCTGAATAGTCAATTGCTGGGCATCTTTACTAAAGAAACAACAAAGCTACTGGCACATAATTCAGTGTTTTAGTGGACGTGTCTGTTACTCTCATTCAAATGAGAGAATGATTTTAAACTGTCCTAATTTCTGTAATAAAGTATTCATAAAAGACATCACGTCATTTATTCCTGTGGATAAATATGCGACAATAAAATCAGACAGTTACAGAGCTGGCAGTATCTCTGTAGCATATGTTTTATGGTTGCAATCAAAATACATGCATGGTAGCCTAAGGATATTTAATGATGGCTCTGTGCGGAGGGTCTCAGCAGCAGCAGCACAACCTGTAGCACTGTACTGAACAAATGGTGAAGATGTTCATGTGCATCTAACATTTTTCATATGACCTTTTGTTATAGTTGAACATTTTTTGTGTGAATAAATACCGTCTTCTAGACTGCTATTGTCTTCCAGTCACCGATCATGTTCCCTGGACGGCTATGCATAAATAGAAGTGAGGGTGAAATGTGCATGCTTAATTGACTTCCCACCCCCTAATTAGCCGCTTAACAAATGCAAGTTTCGCTGGTTTTTGTTAATGAATTCTTCCACATCCTTCTTTTATCATCTTCTATTAGCAGGGGCGGATCTCCAGATCTCCACAGGCTTATATACATATATATATATACATGCGCTGTAAGAAAATGAATTTGTTGTATACAGTTGCAAGGTGATTCAGTTCATGTTTTGTGTAGCACAGTAATGCAATATTTCCCATGACAACAAGCCTGGTGGAGCAAAGGTAAAATGCACTGAAGAAGCTGCCAGTCTTCTCTGCCACAGAGAGACAATTAGGACGCCTGGGGAATAGAGCACTAGAAATTTGGCATTAGCAATTCTTAAAATATGGCACAGCACATTTCTTGCTTGTCTACAGCATATTTTCAGAATATTGTGATGAAGTAATTAGCCAACATGTTGATAAGATATGGAGAAAACATCATGAAAAAAAATTCTATTACCTTGTCTTAATGACCAGACGTGTTGGTGATTTAACACCAGCGTAATTGTTATATTTCACTTTTTTGGGCCAATTAAGAGTCAAATTTATGAGCAATTTTGTTGTTTGATACGAATGCTTGGCAGAGCTGGGACTTGAAAAGATGCTTGGATGTTTCAAACAAAGGAGTGCAGAATAGGGAATGGAGCAGAATGCCTCAACAAGGGAGGTGCCATCACCTCCTGTCCATCAATGATTAATGGCTTAAGTGGTTCCATTTTCATGCCAGAGAACATAACAATATTGCATTTGAGCATTTTGTCTCTCTCCACCAAGCCCCTTAACAGCTACCCTCTCCCAGTCACACTGTGCTATTTCAACAAGCAGCCCGTCCACTCACCCTTTTTCCCCTCTGCTTCGTCCTCTGTTCCTGTCAGTTGGTTGTGTTCCTCTGCATAAATAGTGCAACCGACCATTTTGGTGAGCCGTGTTCCTGTTAACATCACTCATCCTCAAAGAGTTCCACAGATACCGTTCAACTAGTGCTTCAATACCTACCCAAACCCTCAGGGCAGGAAAATGGATGTAGAAGTCTTGAAATTATAGAAAGTAATCATTCTGTAATGAATGCAAAAGCACCAGTAGTTTTGTACAAAAATATTTATCAAGTTGTTCAAGTCAGTAAATGAGTGTGTGCATTCATAACTATACCTATAGACTCATACATGCTCCACCTATACAGACTGGTTAAATTAGGGCAGCACAACACACAGCGCAATTCTAACCAATGTGAAAATGTCATTTCAACACACAACCAATGGTGCCTGTTTTCTAGAGAGAATAGTCATCATACCAGATGTGGTTGCCTGAAAAGGTAACAGTGGAACAGTGTTGCAGAAAGGACATGTCCCTTTGAAATGAGAGGATGAACAATAAAATTTGAAGTAATCTGATGAAATGCAGGGTCAAATTAATTTTCCAGATCATGGACTAAATGCTGAATAATTCAAGCATGCCCAGTACAACTTGCAATTTTTACTATGCGACAAAAAGTTAAGAAATGGACTCATTGCTAAAAAAAAAAAAGGTCACAAAAAGTAACCTTTGCAAAAGAGAAATGATTACATTCCAAACTCTTATTCAACAACCCGAATGCATCTGTGGAATCACACACCTGCTCCTGCTAAGTAAAGCACGAAAATTATTTCTTGTTTCAAAGTTGATTTTGTCGCTTGGCAAGTTGTACTATTGTTAATAAGAGGCAGCTTACACTCAGTAACATTCTGCCTTCATAACTTCATATTTCTCATTACTTACTACATACTGAAACTAAATCTAAATCAGTTGCAGAGAAATTTCTGTTGTAACCCAGTCATTTATCATGCCCACCAAAAATGTACATACAGATGTTTAAGGAGAAGAAATTTGATAACGGAAACAACAAGTTATCTCTTGTAAATCTAAACACAACAATGTGTAGAGAGGTGTAGTGTACTGACTCAGCTTTGATTCACCTTAAATATGATTAAATTGTGAGTAGGGGCATTGTTTGCCCCAACAGTTAACACAGAGCATAACCTATACAATAACTGCTAACCTTGGTTTCTCATTTTCATACAAATGATTGTGTAAGATGTATAATGTTATACAGTATGTTTTTATTTTTCACTCCATTCTTATGCTCTGTAACCACACCACACTACCACGCATTACAAAATTATATTTCACTGTAGCTATCATGTAGCTTTATGACCAAATGGATATTTTATTTGATTACAATATGTCTTCTAAATGTTTTATTAACTGCTCAGTTTATTGAGGTGGGCCAGTTTTTTTTTTTTTTTTACTATTATTATCACCTTTATATTTCAATATAAGTCTTATGCATACAATGAATCTTTATAGCTGCTTACATTCCAGTTTTGCATATACTGTAACTATAACTGGCCTCAGCAGAGTTTCGGTGTCTTTGCTTTTGTTTTGTTTTTTAATTTGCTGCATCTTTCTTACTCTGTATGGTTTCTTAAATGATCTTTGTTTTTTTTTTCTCTAGATCTAGACTTACTGCTGTACATTTTCAGATATCATTGAGAATATTTATAATGATGGATCTTGCCATTCTCATAATTTCTTTCAAGCTTTATATTTATGTTAGCAATATTTCAGTTTTGCTTAAAGCGTTATTCCTTTCGGGGTCCATTAAAGTCCTAATTAAAGTTACTTTTTTCTCCCATATTTTCATGCCAACAATGCAGTGTGGACTTGTGTGGCATTTTTCTACCTGACTTATCTCCGGCTCTGGCTCTGACAATAGTGCTGCTTATGACATCAGGCTTTAAATTTTTGATGATCCAACTAAGATGATGATATGATCCAACTCAGCCCTGTGTTTTTCCTGTAGTATTTTACATCCAGTCCCCTGTCTTTGTTCAGTTTTTCCACTCTTGCTACCTGCTTCGCTCACACTCACCAGATGTCTGTCTGTGCAATCACCCAGTCTATGTTTAAGCCAGCACCTTTCATTCATTCCTTCTCAGATTGTCCAGGTTGCTGTGTTTTTCATCATTAAAGCCCTGTTTACTCTACACCACAACCACCTTGCATCGGTTTCTGCATTTGGATCCTAAATTAAACATGACTTTCAGTACATTAGGTCTTATTTATTTAACTTGATTCTATAAACATTTTTTTAAAATGCCACAGTCATGATACTGCCAGCCACTTCAGTCACAAATGATTTTGTCCACTTCCATTTTCTCCCTTTTACCCACTTGCACAGAGACCATTTATGGGATTATAGTCACAAACAGCTCACAACTCAGAAATCTCTTTGTAAACATGTTGTTGACTGTTAAGTGAATATTATTCATTTCAAATCTAACTTGTTTATCCATGTCATTTTCTATATCACTTTACCTATTCATATCAGTGTCAAAAACAATCATACACATTTGTAAAGTCTTTGAACACCCAAATCCTGCTGTTCCCTTTACATTTGAAGAAGAGATCATCTCCCTCTCATTTAAGTTGCCACTGATGGTGATAATTGCCCTATTACACTTGTTATTTAGGAGATGGGGAGAGGTTATGTTTGGTCTTCATAAATTATAAATGGGTGACTTTCAGTGTGAACAAATGAACATTTAATGACAAAAGCACATGAGAACTATAGAAATGTTGTCATTAAAATGTGTTTTACCAAAACAAAAACTGTTTTAAAAACTGACTACATAACATTAGATGTAAAGCTAAAGTTAACAAGAGAGCAACTGTCATACACAAATTTAATGACTCAATAAAAAACCATTTTCAAATTCAGTATCCAGAATCTGAGCCTATATGTTGTTGTGAAAATAACGACACTTTTATGTTAGTATTTACCTATTGTTAATTATTTGTTAATTAGATAGTTGTCATTTCTTTTTAATATGTTTTAGTTTTCTGTCATTTTACTTAACATGTGTATTTATTTGTTGGCTGGTTTATGTCTAATACATATTCATTTATACTTGCAAGAGAAATAAGATTTGGCTCAGTTAGAGATATGAAGAGCATCCAAAAAACTCTTCGGTCACGAAACATGGTGCTCTAGTCTAGACTTGAAGCTTAAGTGTTGATGCTAGACACAAGAAGAACAACCTTTCTCATTATATCAGTTCCATACACCCCAATGACTCGTTTGAATTTCATCTCACAGTTCATTGCTATTGGCCTTTGACTTTCAGTGTGTGTGTGTGCGTGCATGTATTTGCATATACATAACTGTGCAGGTGATCTTTTTGTCTTACTGCTCTAGATTTGTTGTCTGCACTGTAAATAATTTATATAACACTTTAGTCAGTAATGGTTGCTTTAAATGTTTCATATATAAACATGGATTCCCTATCTCGTCCCCCTCCCGTCTCTCCTGTCATGTATTATTTCAGCTTGTTTGTAGTCTAGGGACTCTCATCCACGCACAACCAGTCTGACAGTCCTCAACAGCCCAGTAATCAATTGTAATAATTATTCTGTA
The DNA here is from genome assembly GCF_001952655.1 of Monopterus albus. Taxonomy (NCBI): domain Eukaryota; kingdom Metazoa; phylum Chordata; class Actinopteri; order Synbranchiformes; family Synbranchidae; genus Monopterus; species Monopterus albus. The sequence goes on along the minus strand of NW_018127884.1, from coordinate 1,068,370 downwards.
ATTTATTTTTTTATTTTTTTAGAAATGTGATTGTGAATGTGACAGAATTATGTTTTGTCTCAAACATCCATTCATTCAGTAAATATGTGACTTGACTGTTTAGTTGTTTCATTGTGAGTTCTTTCTGTAGAAACTGTTGAGACTGACTTCACTCTTTAATTGCTGAGGCACACGCCACGGTCCTAGAAGATATTCAGCTTGTGACTGTTACTTCTCTCTTCACTGTTTATTTGAGTTGTCTTTTAATAGACTGGCCTAATAAAAATAGAAGCTTCAATTTCAAGTCACTATTTTGTATATGTGTTCAGCAAGGCACAAGCTGAAAAGGTGTGATGACACATGAACACTGCAGATGTTCCTGGGCTCCTGTTACCTAATAACACCTCACGGCTGATCTTAAGTCTTAAAAATGATTTCCTCTGTGGTGTGCTGCAGCTAAAATTTCACATGGTTCAATAACATACACATTGAAATGTAACCACCACGACCTGCACTGTCTATATCGCACACAGTCAATGGCCATTGGATTCGCTGACTGAGGCGGGTTGTTGTAAAGATTAAACACACATACTGTAAACTTTGTTTACCCACCACTCAAATTCTGAAATAGTCTTCACAGACTTCATCATATGAATCAAACATGTAGGATATTATATTCAACCATACTGTGAAGAAAAAAATAGCATTACAACTGCAGTTAATAGATGATGCTGAATGGTTCTGGTGTAATTAGTTTATAAAGATTTCAGTTATACAAATATGCCTATTCAGGATGCTTATGATATATCAGCACAGGAATTATGTCCGAGTAAGTGCTGCTGCTCAACTAGAAGGAAAGAAATATATCCCATTTTTATGAGAACCAAATAGCACTGGTATGTATGACATTTGGTTAGGTCATTGAGCTAACCCCCACCCCTTGCTGTTTTTTTGTCTTTAAATCCCAACTGAAAGTGTGTTAGTGTAAGAAAGCCAACGACTGCAAGTCTTTGGGATCCACTTTCAGTGTGGCACAAGGCACAGAGTGCAGAGCTGCACTGGTGAATTTGTATTTTCCTGTGATACACTGAGCTTATTTCCTTGACATTAATGGTTTGGTATCTTGGTGACTCGCCATGAACCCCAGTAGGAGGGGAGGTGCCATAGAGGGTGTGGTGATACTAATCCACTGACACACTGCAATCTTGGTGTCAAAAATGAGTTAGCCTTACGCACTTGGCTGTTCACAGCAGGGTGATAGCTGATGAAGAAAACCCAAGACAAACTTGATAATAATCACACCATTCTCTGTTGTACCCTGCTGGTACTAATTCAGTGTTTTGTACCCCAGAATAACAGTCCTCTGCCTGGTGAAATTCAAGTATCATCTGGGAACTACTTCCTACCGCCTCGAGTTCTAAACCTTTGATTTCATCACTCCTGTAGTACTTTTAAACTGCATCCCAGACTCTAGTGTCTTAACCCATTCATCACAACCATTTGCATACTGTCTGATAACTGTATGAATGTGCTACCCTGCTATTGTTCTTGGTTGGCTTACTTTCTCAGATCATATTTTGCCCATTTTCCATTCTGCAACTACATGTCAACCAGCTGACATCTGATCACAGAAAAAAAAGGTTATATTCTGATTATGGTATTAATGTTAGCCATACAATATTAAAATCAACTAAAAGAGTGATTTGTACCAAGCCAGCTATGAGTTGTGAATCCTTTCACTAATTATCTCATAATCAGTTAATTTTGGTAACTTTCCTATGGTTATATAAGGGCACTCAGAATTCATGTATTTATTTTTTTATTTTTTATTTTTTGAGAGCTACTGTGCAAAGTTTTTATGTCTTTTCTTCCCATACCTCAGGGTTTTGATTCAGCACTAAAATTTTGAAAGAGCAAACTATTTTGTTTGTCATCACTGAAGAATTCTATCCAGGATGACCTTTAAAATGAAAACTGCAAACTTGATAAAAAGAAGTTGTGGCTACATCGTGTAGATGTTTATTTTACTTTACATTTTTTATTTTATTTTTGATTTTTGTCTACAATATTTGCAAACTGACAAAAACCAAACTTGACTAAAGTATTTTCATCAAAAGACTAGAACTAAATCGACCACAGGTGCCAAAATTAACATCAGTGCAATCTGTCCTCATCAAAATAGTGTCTTGATGTTGGCTGTGTCTTTTTTGTTTGTTTTTTCTTAGTGATGGATAATTCCCATGTGGCCACTCTAATACAAATATGTTGATTTGATGAAATAATGTCTCTCTGAATCAGAGAGTAAACTTGCACTAATATGTTAAAAGTCCAAGGCCAAAGGCTGTCATTGCTGACTGGTATACTTGTGCTGATGATTTCAAGCATCATTATTTGTATCTGCTCTGTCATTGATGCTACATATTTTATGGATTACAATATCTAAGATTGTTTAAGGAAAATTTACTGTAAGATTTTCTGTAAGAATTTCCTGTAAGTTACAAATTCGCCTTTATCTTCAGCACCATGGACAGCGAAGCTCTGAGCGACCTGCACCCGCATTTGCTTGGATGTGCTGTTGTGGGAATGGTGTGTAAACATTTAGCACCTTTTGTAAAAATGCTCTTTGAAAACACCCAAACTTTCAATCATCACTAAGAAAAGATGGCCATTGAAGTATTTTCATTTCTACAAATAAAATCACAACTATTAGAGAAAAAATTGGTCGGACCACTCCCACAGCTCTCGCAGATGTGCCATCTACTACAATGGCTTTAGAAACATCTGTAAGACCTCATTTATACTTGGACTACTTCTCCCCTATAGATCTCTCTGAGTTGACCTCAACAATTGCTTCATCTAAATCATCAACATGTCTCCTGGACCCCATCCCGACCAGGCTGCTCAAAGACGGCTTGCCCCTAATCAACACATCCATACTAGATCTGATTAACCTCTCTCTATTAACAGGCTATGTGTCATGATTCGGTCCAGCTTTTATTTTGACGTTGCTTCCTGTTTTTGTTTTCACCTTAGTTTCGGTCTTTTTACGTTCTTCATCACTCGCATTAGTTTCGCCTGCTCCTTATTGTTTATACCTCTATTTAGGCAGCGTCCTCCCACAACGGCGCTGCCAGATTGTTCTAGACCGCAGCTCTGACTCTCCAGCTTTCCTTCGGTTTTGTATCTTGTGTTTCTGACCCGGACTGTTACCTTGGTATATTCGTTTCTGCTTTGCCCTCTTGTCTCAGACTGCCACAGTGTATGATATCGGACTTCCCTCTGGACTACGTATTTTGGATCACCTCTGTTGGATGTGTTTGCTGGCTCTGACCTCAGACTGTTAATAAGGACATGTGAGTTTTGTGTTTTCACCGTGTCTTGTATGTTTTTCTTTCGTTCGACGTTATACACTTC
>NW_018127884.1:1045302-1064135 GCF_001952655.1 Monopterus albus | reverse complement strand
AGCAGTCACCGGCCACATCGACCTGATCAGTGTTTGATTGTTGTGTCTTGTTGCTTTTCTTCTTTTGTCTCTCCTCTATCCACTCACCCCAACCGGTCGAGGCAGAAGGCCGCCCACCAAGAGCTGGGGTCTGTCGGAGGTTTCTTCCGTTAAAGGGAGTTTTTCCTCCCCACTGTCGCCAAGTGCTTGCTCAAGGGGGATTTGTTGGGTTTTCCCTCTGTAATAATATTGATAACAGTAAGGTCTAGACCTTACTTTGTAAAGTGTCCTGAGATGACTTTTGTTGTGATTTGGCGCTATACAAATAAAATTTGATTTGATTTGATTTCCTTGGAATCACATTTATTCACATGCTGTTACTATTTTTTTTTTCCACAATTTGCACAATGTTGACTAAAACAGCTGTGTTCTTCATTCCGTCCCATTATTTTATTTTTTTTTTGCTAATTTTTGTTTGTTTGTTACAAACTTCATTATTTTCCACTGTGGCAAAGCTTAACCAATATCTTCAAGTCACAAAGAAACATGAAACATCTCTTCATGTTAGACTCAATAAAAAAAAAAGGCTGTTAGACATCAGACTTCACATCTCCCACACTGTGTAAATTTCCTTAGTTCAGATGAAAGCCACAACCTACACATAAGTCTAACCATTTTTTTGTAATGCATAAAGGAAATTAGTACATTCACTTTTTAAAAGCAATAAACAGAGAAGGCCAAGACACAGTTGTTATTAGTCTTAGCCCCAATCCCTTTATCAATTTAACATGAGACACCTGCATTCTGTGCTTTGGAAATCACAGGGGACCTTTTGGCAAGTCAGTGTTTTAGTTTATGAGTTAATCAGGTATAATGTTCAGATGCTGCACTTGTTCAGAAAACTACTATGGAGATGCCGTGAATTTGATTCATCCTGTCTTGCGCAAGCATCACTAAAGGTTAATGCAGTCTTCATTATCATCATTTTATTTAAATGTTTAGTATAAAAAGTGTTTTGTAATTAAAAATCTAGAAAACGAATTATTTATTATGGATTACATTTCTTTGTTGTCCCTAAATGTCGACTATGTAGCATCGTAACTTAAGCCTCAGTTGCCTTATGAGGAAGACTATGTACTGATCACTAATCTGAAGCCAAATTTAATCCATCTCCTAAATGAATCCCAAGGCTTCTTGCAACCAAAGAAGAAAAATGAACATCATTTAACAATTTTTTTTCAGTATCCTGTACAAAAATGAGGACTGCAGACTTCAAAAATCACTTCAACTTTGATTATTTAAGAAGATCTTTTGAATAGTCTTAATATGTCAGAAAAAAGGCAATAGGCATATTACTGTCAAACCTTGAACAAAGAATCATGGTAAGACCACCCACTGTCAAGGTCCTTATTTAAAATGTTGCACTAAATGGGGTCATTTCCAATAGTGTCAGTGTACACCTCAACTTAGAGAACATAATAGTGTCAAATATCTTCCAGATTGTGTTAGCTTTTTTCACCCAACAGTCTCATTGCACGATGACTGTAGCAGAAAAACACTGTGTGGTTTTTTAAAGTCTGACAGAGACTTACTCAAAACTAGTTAACCTGGGACCACTGAGTTCACATATTTGAGAGTACCAACAGCAGGTAACACATCCCTCATAGACAGGACAAGAAATCATTATCCTGCCAAGCAGGAAGGTCAATGATCAGACCAGTGTTGTCACTGTTAATAAATGCTGACAGACAAACAACACTAACAAAACAAAAGGATCAAAATAATACCTTATGTTGAAAATCATAAATAGTTAATGTAACCAGACCTGTCACTTTCATAAGGGCTTATGTAAGTTGTTCATAAGACTTTCAATTCGGCATTTTACAGTTTAAATACTCCACATTTGATTTTGCTGTACTTCAGAGAACCAACCAAGACTTGCCTTTCTGTCTGTCTCTCTGTACATAAACATAGGTTCATTTGCATTTACAGTCATAAAGGCCATTTAGACCATGTGCACATAATAATAATAATAATATCATCTCATAATTCATTCATATCTTAAATAGGTTACATTTGTTTACAGGGTCAGGCATCACAGTATTGAATCATGTCAAGAGTAAGTGCACAATTTTCTAACCTTTGGCAAATTTTTTCTTTTGTAAACAGCGTCTAGTAAGGTGTGAGTTTTTTTGTTTGTTTGTTTTACACACAGTTCAACAATAATTCAAGCCTTGTAATACTATAATCTGGTATTTGTAGTGGCTGTTCATACATTTTGTAACATCACATTTACAGTGTAGCTCATTTCTGACATGTAGCTAATTTCACGTCTGTCAGTTTCACGTATAGCATAATGTCTGACATGCCATGAAATGCATTGTGCACATCAACAGTACTGGCCTGTAATTGCCGATATTTTAATTACAGCTTTCATATATTGTAATATTGCTGTCTCTAGTTGTCAAGCTGTCTGTCCACTTTTGAAGTCAAATGCAATGATATTATCAAGTGTGAATGAAAATGGTGTTCTTATAGATTTAATTTGCATTGTGGGTGATACAAATTAAAGGAGCTATAACATGGGCCAGATTGTTTTATATGAAGACACTGACATAACATTTATAATATTGGATATAAAAGCTCACTGTCAGTTTAAAGGGTTAATATATTTGCAAAACATTCACTTGCAATGTTTTCATTACCAGTAGTTGTCTCTATACTGTACTGTATGGAAATGACAAATAAAGCATGAGTTTGGTTTTACAGTTGGTTGGCAGTCGGTTAAGTTCAAGCAAGTAAAACAGCTGGTTAACATTATGGAAATGTTCTAGTCAAATATTAAAACAGCTGCTGTTGACTCGAAGCACGAAACAAATATTGGTTCCCAGTGTCAAAGACACATTGTGTATTCATAGCGATCCACTACACACTCTTTTTACTGGGGTAAAGAATTTTTCACTGCTTGCAGTCCATGTGTTCTTATTAATGTGCTACGAAAATTTTAAATGATTTTCCCCTGCAATAATACTAGTCATTTTGCTGCATTACAGCTGCACATGGCTGGGCCATGTGCTCTACTTATCTGAGAAGATAGTGAGTCTGTAGACCTACACAGTACTTACTGAATACATCTAATAAGTTAGACTGGAGGAAATAATATGCACACACAGTTTACTCACAGCATGTGTATGTATGTAGGCTGGCTGCTCCACCCTGAGCAGGTAAGCCGGCATCAACCTTGGGGCAATGCACTTGATCTTTGCACACATCTCACCTCTTAATGATAAAATGAGAAAACTGGGTCGGTGATGTACATTCCCACCAGAAATAGTGGAAAGTTAACATCTTCAGCTGAGCACCAAGACTTCCAACTGGGAAATCATCTCTAAATAAATCAAATGAGTTTCACAAATAGGTGAGGAGCCTATGGGAGCACCAGGTTTGCTCCTGGGAGGAATGAACAAGTCTGGATGATTAACTGAGAAATGAATGACCTGCTCATGTATCCACTAGAAACCTACTTGAGCAATCAAATGACTCCAAATTAAATGATATTTGGTACATTGAGTTCTTTATAGAGTCTGATGTTGTTTTTCAAGACTATTTATTCGCTCTTTTATGGAATTTTAGTCATTCCCCAAAGCAAAATGTGAAACAGTCTTCATTTTCCCCAGCCTACACTTAAAGCATGTTCAGATTTGTCTGTCTTGAATACAGTGGGAAATTGAAAAAAGCCATATTGTATTGGAAAGAAAGACACTATTACAGCACATACAATGTTCACTAAATTGGATTAAAGTGAACATTTTGCAGATGTTTTAAATTGACTGTAATGGCCTATTTAAACTCAGTTTGAAAAATAGAGCGTAGAGAGAGTAAGAGAGGGTGAAAGATAGAGAAACTCCAAAAAAAAAAAACGTCCATGAATGTGTATTTAAAAAAGCAATGATCGTCATGAGATCTATTACAACTCACCAGAGTTGGGATCCGAGTTGCCGTCAGCTTCTGTTCTCTTATCAGGGGAGGCCTGCTCGTAGAAGTCGTCCTGCGCCTGCACCAGAGGGAGAGGTTGTGTGAGGAGGGAGCCACTGCTTACAGGCTCATGGTCGCCCAGACCACTGTCACTGCAGCTCTCCTGAGAGCCATCCGGCAGGTGAAACGTGACGCGCCGCTGTGACTAGAACCAAGAGCACAAAACAGAGCCTCTGATGTTAGCGCTCTGCTCTGCTAGCTCATTTATAATTTCCTTTTCACACTATTGTTTTACAGTGAGCTGAGCCGGCTAGCGCATGCTGCTTGACACCGAGTACTGATCAGTGTGTGAAATAGGCAGCCTTAACAGTTTGTCTGAATGATGTCAAATCTATTAAAACATTTACAAGTGAGGAAGGCACTGATGAATAAAAAGGTTCATTTCCAGTTTCATAGGACTGGGAATGATTGTTGTAAAAGGTCTGTTTTGACTTGGTCCGAGTTATTGATGGGAAGGGGAGCTAGCAAATACTGTACAGTCACGTTTCACTGCACAAAGACAGCTAATAACAGCATGCAAATTAAACATGCACTGTAACAAAAACTCAGCAAGATGAAAAGTACAACATTTGTGAGCCTTTTATAAACACAGTGTAATTGATGTTGAACATAATTAATGAAGGCTATGGAAATGTTAAAATTTTGACGGGAGCATATCTGCAGGACGGCAGAATATGTGCAGGGACATTTAAAGCAGGATGGTTTAGTTTGTCTTGTCAAGTTTGTGTTTATATTGGCAATGTCAAAGTGGCCTATGGAGTTACAGTAACAGTAGTCGCCCCCAGGGTGTCCTTCTTCCCATGTTCTACACACTCACTGAGGAGAGGAAATTCTTAATCCTCACATGTTCCCGGGACACGTCTTATAGCCCTTCAGTTGGAGATATGCATGCAGTCGCATACACATATCATCCTTAAAGCCATCCTGATTGAATTTCCAGTTTTTAATTCTGAGTGTCTTTTCCCCTTGCTCTAATGACATTTTCCTCAGGCTTTTTCATAAGTCCAGACACAAGCCTCCAGCTAACCTTTCGTGAGCACAGAGAGGTCCCTGCCACATCCTTGGTGATGACAGGCAGAGACGGGTTTTACAGTAATTATTGGCAAAAGCAAAGGTCACCCAATGTGCAGTCTAATGCAAATGACCTCATTATATATTTTAGAACTGCACCAAAATCATGCAACATTCAATTAAACAAAAAGGGACAATAAAGAAAAAAAAATGAGACGAGAGATGGGGAATTTGCAAGTAGACTAGGAAACTGTAGAACAAATGCTTCAGATTTAGATAGATAGATAGATAGATATATACATAGATAGATAGATAGATAGATATAGAGTTCTTAATCTGCTACTCAAGAGCTACATAACTTGTCATCTATAACAACCTTGCAGGAAAATGTCAGTTCTTACATTCCCAGCTGACAAAAGAGAGAATGAATTAAAATGACAACAAAGAATGGTTTATGTAATTTAAGGCTGACAGCTGAAGTACTATGTGCATGTGCCTGTTTTTCAAATAAAGGATCGTATTGGCTTTGTATAAAGCAGTGTCATTGGTTTAGTCATATATGCTTGGCCTAACATTTTTCTTTGTTAGGAAAATCAAATGTATTGCTACCTCCAAAATAAAATATATATTATCTACCTTCTTTGACAGTTTGCTATGACAGCTCTTCCTCTTACAGACCGCACGCTGTAAAAGTGACCCCATGTGTGACATTTGTTTTGATTATTAGACGTAATATCATCCAAAATTTTGTATATCTTGACAAAAATCTAAATCAGGATTTGAATAATATTTCACACTTGCAGTTTCCAATGACATCTGAAAGTGCAGAATCAAGCACAATTAAATTAAAGGTCTTGTAAAACAGTAGGAATCTGGATAAATGTCAGCATTAGTAATTACAGAGAGGCAGCTGATCAGATGTGGCATTTTGAATGAAGGTGACATCACAGGGAAAAAGCCTTCTCTAAAGGGGTTCCCTCCTTTGTTTGGTTGTGTGACAGCTATACTGATTAAGCAATGCAGCGTGTTCAGTTTCACATAAGGTGAAGCATGCTAAGCGTATGCCATTTAAAATTTTTAATTAAAAAATGAACTCAGTGAAATAAAAGGCCAACCTTAAAGACTTAGCGTGTTTGGTATATCTGCACTTAATTAACATAGTCTTCATATGTTTTTCTTCCAATTGATGCCAAAGAAGTTGGCCTTAGGCAAGGTAGCTGTCTTTTTGTTGGCTGCCCTGAAAGTCTCAAGCTAACAATACAGATACTGGCAGCTTTTGTTCTGCATATTTCCAACTGTGTATTTTACAACAGAGTCAGAGAAAATGGTACTCAGAATGTATAACTTGTAAAATTAGCAAAGCTGGATACATGACCTGACTGATTTACAGTAAATCATTAATGTGTTATTAATACATTCCTTAGAATTCTCTGGTTAGTTCATGGACAGAGTGAACACAAAAGGAAATGAAACAGACAGTATGACAATGGAAAAATGACAGAATAACAATGCTAATTCACACTTAATCACAATATACAAGATTACACAGAATTGTCTTTTTTATATACATGATCGGCACAGTGGTTAGCGCCGTTGCCTCACAGCACGAAGGTTCCGGGTTCGGGCCCCGCCCAGGACCTTTCTGTGTGGAGTTTGCATGTTCTCCCCGTGCTTGCGTGGGTTCTCTCCGGGTACTCCGGCTTCCTCCCACAGTCCAAAGACATGCAGCTTAGGTTGATTGGTGTCTCTAAATTGCCCATAGGAGTGCATGTGCGTGTGTCTGGTTGTTCGTCTATGTGTTAGCCCTGCGATGGATTGGCGAACTGTCCAGGGCGTACCCCGCCTTCGCCCGATTGCTGGCCGGGATTGGCTCCGCCCCCCCCCCCGTGACCCCGTTCAGGGACAAGCGGTAGAAAATGAATGAATGAATATACATGATCAGTGCAAGCAAAATATATATACAGTATATACAATACACAATGATTTTGACTTCTAGTACAGAAAAAAACTAGAGCCTGTTGGTTTCATGTAGGAATATACCTATGTATACCGGCCAAATAATAAATGACTTTAGACTTTAATAAATATTGTACTCTAATCTAAATTGTTCTAAGCAAAATAATTTATAATTCATCATTAATAATTTCGCCCTATTACTAGATGCAAATAAAAAGGCCCTGTTTTAAATTACTTGCATTGTGTGTGCCTGTTTATATTTGTGCATGTGTTTATTTGGGGGTTTACTCATGCTTAAAGATATTTGTGCTGTATTTTTCCATTGCTGACAGTCACTTGTAGTAATATTAGCATAAGACTGGATTAAACTATCCCCACTGCCAGTTTACAAGTTATTATGGCTTATCATGCCTGCTAACCCTTATTATCTGCTTGTTTTTATAATTTGCCTGACCAAACACACTCACTTTAACAAACACAAAGCAAACTGCAGCTCGTTGCTGCTGGAAGGTTGAAATTTTATCACGTCCGCAAATCATAAGGAATAGTGTTTGACTGTGGGTTTTCATAAAAATAATATAGTATTAGGGAAACCGATAATAAAATCTGATTGAGTAAATGTCAACTACTTAAGCTTTAGTGGTAAATTCATAGAAATCATGTTATTGGAGTGTGTGAAAGTGGAGAATTTGAGCTTTGAACAAATAAACCTAGCTATATAAAATGTCTTCTCCAAAGTTCAAAATGGCTCAATACAATCTATGAGAATTAAAATCATTATTAGCACTATTATTTGGGAAAGTAGGTAGTAGCAGGGTAATTCAACTTTCTTCTGTTATATTGACCTCAAGTTGGATTTTTCTTTGTTAAAGACAAACAAATGCCAGTTTCACACTAAGAGTACTGAGTATTTTATACAGAGTCTAGAATCATTTACCCAGAAGGTAAAAGTCAAAATAATTTAGGTCTTGGAGAATCATGAACTGATATACATACATAGTCCTTGTTACCATGCTATCACTAGGCATTTTCACCTGTTTCAGCACTGCACTGTTTCACTGTAGCACTTCAGCATTTCCTCTGAAAGTCACAATCAGAGGGTGAAATATACAGACTGACTACACAGTAAAGGCTCAGTCCAAAAGAACATAAAACTAATACAACTTTGGTTTAACGTGACAGAAAACTAATAGCAACAGGGCTTATGAGCACAAGCTCTATCTGCTCCCCTGTATTTCTCCTCCTGAGTGCTACCATATGGAGCACAGTGGGCAAGTCAAAAACAACCCCTTTGTAGTATTTGTTCCAAATGAACACAATGTAACACCACATTTGTATCAGGCAGACGTTTAATGAGAATGACACACTCAACAGAATTGCATGCATACACACACACACACACACACACACACACACACACACACACACACACACAAAATAATGCAACCTCCTCACCCCCACAAATAATCTTATCTAACAGCAGTCTGACACCTGCGGTGAGAGAACACTTCCCACGAGTCTGTTCTCACAATCAGCCCACTGAAGGAGATCAGTCAACCAGGAAAACAAAACTCACCAAAAGATCTCTTTCTCATCCTCCCCCCTGCCCTGCTCTCTTGTCTTTGTCCTTCCCTAAGAGACCAAAGGTGCTGTGCCATCTGCTGGCCACCTTGGAAAATACTTTTTTCCCCTTAAATAAAGGTCACAAACGTGTTTGTCTTCTTTGTGCCACTGGTTGTGCAGATTTCTGTTTCATTCTCTGTCTTGCACCTTTTCACTACAGTATATTGATGTACTTCAGCATTTGGCGAAACAACAAAATGAGAAAAGCTTAAATTTATTTGATGCTATAAATCCTTTAATAGAATAATGTATGTCCTTTTATGATGATTCATCGTGTTTTTACATGGCACATTTGAGTATCATTCTCTATTTTCCACAGTAACACTGACAAGCTGTAACATTCCATAAAACATCAAATCAAGTGAAACATTAGCAGGTGATAGACTGTGCCTCCTGTCAGCACAACACTTGGATTTCCTTTGGGCTCATCCGTAAAATGCATCACAATCTCAGTCAGTCAGGGCTCTATTTTAATGACACACACAGTCAAAAACATGCTTTTCAAACTGCTTAAAAAAGATGAAAGACATGAAGATAAAAAGAGCTTGCAAACTTATTTCTGTAAGCAACACTCAAATAAAAAGTGACAAATAAATCACAATCTCCCCCGTCTTTGATTGTGACTCTAATATTGACGTAGTCGGCTCCTGCTGCCTCTCCAGAGTCTAAGTCTGCTGCCTTTGGCTTTTCATCATTAAATCATAGCTAGTTCTGAGAAACATCTGCATTCTGTCACATTCACAATGGAGCCCAATCAGTTATTCCCTTACTCTTTGGTTCGCCATAAATACACACACACAAAGATAAACACAAAGATACATAAATCAAAATCACATTTGACCCACTTTCCAAATTGCAAGCTTAGAAAAGTGGACATGTAGTGTGTGTGTGTGTTTTATGTCTAACAGTACTGTGCTTTGTGTTAGTCATTTACAGAACACTTGCTTGTGATTATCAACACAGTCCATCATTTTGACTCTTTCTGGGCTAAATGATCTCACACAGATTTATGGATGCAGTACACAGCATGTGTGTTTGTTTATCCTTCAACCATTTATTGTGTCTAACCCGCACAGGCAACAATAAGGCATTTTCTCTCATAAAAGCATTATTCTGTGTGTTGCCATACAGTATGATCATCCCCAGACTCACTCTCACCTGTCATCTTTCACAGATTACAGCTGCTTTGACAAGTTCTTTCTTGCTGATGCCCTCAAAGTCCTATTTGTTTTCTTTTCATCTGTCTAACCTCTCTAATTAGCTCCATCTCATCCCACCATCATTCACAGGCATGAATACTCCTCTCACCAGTTTTTTGCCTTGTTAAATACACATTTGTGCTTCAGCCTTGTTTGTGGTAGCCATGGTATAATAAATTTGTCATGTTTAAATGACGTAGATGATGATGTGCTCAACATAGTAAAATTTCATAACAACATTATGAGTTTCTTTTAAACTTTGAGCATAATAGATTATTTATTAAAACATCAAGAATCAAAATGTGTATTAATGACAGCACAATACGCTGTAAACCAGGGGTTTCCGTCATGTTGTTCAATACCTCATTCCTGTTTAGTTTGCTTAAATGTTCAGAGACTACAGTAGGCCCTTGCACAAACCACCGATGCATGGTGCAAACATTAAGTAATAGAACTCCACTCAGAAACCTGCTCCAATTGCAATTCGATTAAATATGCGGATGCCACACCCTCCTCAGACACCAAATGTTTATCTGCCAATCACCTATCAATCAAATGAGTTATGCTGCTGTCAAGTTTATATAGTTTTATAGTATGCTGTACTATCTTAGCAAATCTTTTGGATAATGTTGCACTTAATGGGAAAATCATTCATCTAAGTCAACAGGCTAACTAAACATATACAGTAAGTCACGCTGTGGTCTGGGACAAGAGCCTGCTTTTATCTTTTTAGCCTATATGAGTTAACATTTTGGAAAATTGAGTATGCAAATTCACTAATAACAGTTCTTGTTTGCTATATATAGTTGGATGCACTGTCAAGTATTAATGAATGACTTTGATAGTGATGAATAACACTTTCATTTTGTCAAAGTAGCTCACTGAGGAAGATGGAGATCCCTGTTATAAATACAATGCTCACATAATATGACCTTTTAAAATCAATGCAGTGAACGTGACAGCAGACATGGAGCATCAATCTGACAGTATGGGTGAATGCAACCCTAATCGTTACACTGCTTTTAGTTCTGTTTTGGTCTCCAGCTTCTGGAAATCTTCTCTTTACTGGCCTCTAAATGTTCCGTTATGTTTACTGGCCTCTAAATGTTCCGTTATGTTTACCAACTTGTCCCCAGCTTTGCCTGACCAGTAGGTGGCAGCAAGAAAAAAAGGAACTTGTATATGTGTGTACAGCACATCCAACCAAACTATGAACTTCATCTTGTCACTTTGTTCAAACAAAGAATAGAAATGACATTCAGCAGACTCATCCGGCATGCTGAAGTCATCATGAAACACACGACCATTAAAAGTATCACAAGTGGGGTTGATGTAAATATTAAAGGTTATAACATCAAATTTGCACTCGGTTGGCACTTTACTGGGTACACCTAGCTAATATAAGTGAATTCTAATACAACAGGGAGCTGTTTCTATTATTTAGCCTTGCCTTATCTAAATGTTGTGTTCACAATCATTAAAACATCTGCCAGCACAAATGATGTCTTCAAAAATACCTGACCATACACTTGAATCAACTTCTCTCTAAACAGTTTCAACAAAAACAGAACATTACTTTTATAAATAGGGGCTTTATTACAGGACTTTTATTAGACTGCATTTGTTTTAGCTAGGTATACCTAATAAAATGACAACTGTAGTATATACAATTTTAATTTAAAAGTGTATGTAACAATATTGTAAAATATCGTGCACTAGATACAAGATTGCTAAAGTCCAAAGGACATATTGAAGCTCAGGAATTGCATTCATTCCTTCTTTATACTGGCATGTGTAGCATAGTTATGTTACCAAGATGAAGGAGTTGAAAGAAACTCAAATACCGAAATGACTTTTTACCAGCATTTCAGTACTCTGTAAGATGCTATGATCAAACAATCTACACCTGTTGACTTTATTCTACCATATAGTAAGATCCTTTAGTGCAAATGGAAAAAAAAAATGTTCTCTATTTTATAGGCCACAAGGCTTAAAAAAAAACCTTCTAGGATTATCTCTGTTGACTTCAGACTAGCTTTCTAAGTATGTGAAGTTATTCTTAAACTGTAGCTAACAAGCACAGTGGAGGCCGAGCTAACCCGGTCTGACACTACATACTGTCTGCAGCTGAAAACAATAAATGAACACACTGCCTAAGTATGCATGTCAGTAGTTACATCTTGTTTGCCTACAGATGGGCAAATCTTCTCAGCTCCCTATCCCAGTAGTGGGCATATATGATTTTACATGTTTTCTATGAAAACTGAAACTAAAGTCACTCAATTAAAGTGAATTTACCTCAACATACTTCTCCAGAAGGATAATATTTCATTTATAATTCATGTCAAGTAACCCCACCCGGGACTAGAACTTGACATCTTAGGCTCATCTGTTCTTTTCATCTTCTGCACCCTGTAGTGACCCCTTACCTCCTTGATGGAGGTTTCACCCCACTCTCCATCTATATCCCTCTCTTCTTCTTTATCCTAACTTCAGTGTGCTGTTAAATAACCTGAACTGGCTGAGGGAGACCTGCGAGACACAAGTAGTTCAACCAGTTTCCCTCTGTGCCCTAAGCAGAGCTGGGGACACCTGTACAACTGCCACAGAGCATTAGCTACAAAGTTAACCACTACTGACTCACTCATCGGTTCCACCCTCTGCCGACATCCACAACCATAAAATGAGAGACACAGCAATTCTTCTCCATGTGTGTCTCCTGCATCAGGATGAAGGATTTGACACGCAGAGACAGTTAACTACAGAGCAGAGCAGGGTAGGCCCTGAGCACCGAATGGGGAAGCTTGATGTGTTTATGAGTTACAGTCCATGTGATCTTGGCGCTGCACTCATCTGTAGAAAATGTACACTGAAGTCACTGTTCTGTGCCACTATGGAGGGTGTTAGCTTTTTATTTACTCACTACAAATGCTTCAGAGACATACATTTCTGTCATTGTGAATGAATTACAGATATTAAAATGAAATCTGAAACAAATAAAATATATTTATGTTGCACTAAAAGCTGTACATTTATTTGTAGAGATGAAAAACCAAAGCATAACCGCAGTGTACTCCGTGATTCATAATAACCTACAACCCTATTAGCTGTCATGAAATCCTATTTGTGATTCCATTACACCAGATAGGTAGAGAAGTACACATTTGTTTAGTTGGATCTCTGTTTATCCTGTGGAAATCATGGCTATTTACACAGCTATGATTATCCAGCTTTGAGAGATCAAATGTAAATCAATGCAGCAGGGAGGTCTGGTTGACTTTGGTAATGCATGATCTAGATTTCTAGATTGTGTATCGCATTTCCACAAAAAAATATTAGGATTGTGAGATAGACAGTTTTTCTTCCATAAAGGCAAATAAATACATATATCAAGATAATTAGCTTTTTCTTTCTTTATTTCAGTTTTTCGTATTAACAACCTGTGTAGGACTCATTTCAGCAGCTCAGCATGTCCCATGTATTACTGGAACAATCAGCCGATAACAGTTTAGTTACAGTATGCACAGCTTTCACAAGCTTTTCGATGCCCACTGCTTTTTACCTAAAACTGGCAGCTTGGATGAACAGTGATCTAAAAAGCTAACTTCAATTTCTGTGCACAACATTGTAAATATTTAGTACTCAAATAAATACATACATGCAAATGTGAGTAGTCCATTTTCATCCCAGCCAAAATATCACCATTCAATTTTCTTAGTTGCACTTTTAAAAAATGTTTATTTATATCTAAAACCACGTCTTTATTTTTGCTTTTCTCTGTTAAAAATAAACTGGATTCTCTTTCTTTGTCTGTTAATAGAAATAAGGTTTTATGATGTGTTAAACTATTAGATTTGAGTTAGAAATATGCACCTAATGATAAATTTACAAGCTTTTACATTATCACAGTCTCATTTAAAAGCTGCATGCAACTGACTGGAAAATCTATGAAGTGCTGCAAAGTGCTGAAACCTAATGGCACGGACGACAACTGATTAGACTGATCTAAGCTTAGAGCTTAAAGAGAATCTGTATGCATAGTAGCTGTTGTTTAAAGACAATGAAACGATAAAAGGTAATACAGCAGTATTTCTCACTACAACCTGCATTTTCGAGTTGCAGTCTGAAATCGTTTGACAAGGCGACTTGTAACCACTCCAAAAAAACAGCAGCATATGTTCATGTCACTTGAAAATGGGGAGAAAATGATAAGGGAAGTGATGCTGTAACACCAGAGCGCCACGGCAAGGTGTTGACAGTGCCACCAAATAGCACTAGCAGCACCCTCCACTGTCGACTGTATGTGCCAGTCGTTACGGTGTTACATGGCCGTGGCCCACTGGTGCCGGTGTATAATAAGAGACAAAGTGTCTGCTGAAGAGCCTCGCAAAACCCCAAAGGATTTCCCAAGGATTTAGTGCTTTGTAAACGTACATACTACACATTTTCAGGTGCATGTTGTACACTTTCATCATGCACTCACACAAATGCATTGACAGTTAGGGTAAGGTAGAGCAGCAGTTAATTGCATCTCTATGACAACCCTTCAATGTTTGTACAAGTATTACTCTGGTTCTGCACAAAATTTTGTTCATGTCCTGTGCTTAATAAAATGTAGGTGGGCAAAAAGTATAGTGAAAAGTGAAAGTCTATTCAATATTTGCAGCATAAAGTATGATCTGTTTTACATCCAGCTACTTGTGTTACTTTAACACACAATGGGATTTGTAAACCATCAGGTATGTCTTCTGTTTGATATTTTACACATCATGAAATTAAAAACTAATTTTTTTTTTTTCGAGAAGACAGTCACAGTGAAGGAAATACAATTAAGCTCAAACCTTAATAATTAATTTTATGGTCAATGATCTTACCAATAATTATTACTGATGCAACTAATCATCTAGAAAATAAGAATCACCCAGAACATTTTCTATTAGTTTTGTTGCCAAGCACCCAGCAATTTCCCTCCAACAGTTTCTAGAGCAAGCAAGGCACCAGAATAATGCATAGTGGTGGATAGTGTGCTGCAGTGCATAATTTGTTTTTGTTTGTATGTGATCGCCTGGCTGATTGCATTTTGGGAGACTGTGACAGAAAAGGAACACCTCTCTCTCTCTCTTTCGCTTTTTTTTTTTCACTGATGGAAAAAGCATTCAGCCAAAATGTCGACCAAATCAGCATTATATGTTTAAATACAGAAACAGAGGGGGAATTTTCAGCATTGTTGAATTTCTTGAAATGAAGTCTTTTATTTTTACTTTTATTGTGAACATGCAGCCAGATGGAAACAGTGGGAGCAAAATCAAGAGAGCATGACAGATATAGATGTTTTAAAAAGAGGAAAAAAAAGAATATTAATGCACCAAAAGCCATTTTCTGCAGTATGTGGGGGGTTAACATTATTTCTTGTGAGATACATACAGAGGTGCCGGACCCAGATCCCGCTTGTTCTGGAAAAAGCTTACCCCTGGCTAAACGTAATGAAACCGTGACAGTTTCATAATCATAATGACATGTTAATAACAAGTTCCCATGATGATGAAAATCAATAAAGCTTCCAGTGCAACGTATGTTGTTGCAATTCCATCTGCTGATGTAGGGGCACTATTTGTATATGGATCATATGAGAGGGAAGGGACAAACTACCTCTATGGATCAAAGGTTGGTAGCCACCCAACTGACAGCTCTCAGTGAGCAGCAGCTTCATAACAAGAGTCACTTGGACTGCTGAAAGTAGCAAAACAACACAAATGACACTGTATTAAACTTTAACATTTATACCATATTCCCTTCATCTTTGCAGTTACTGTAAAGAATCCTGTTGACTTGAAAGCACTGGTTCAGTCACTAAACTGCAACTTCTCCTCTTGGTTTGTAACAAAATGCATAACAGTTTCTATGCTGCAAAGTCGTCCACTGAAAAACAGTATGGGTGTCTCAAAATCTCCTGAGAACCATTGTCTCTGTTGTCATTTCAACTGTAGCCTCCCTACCATTTGCAGCTTAGCTGCACAGAAGGGTTCTCTTAAAAAATTAACAGTACAACTGTGCAACACTGGCTTCCTTTTATGTTCCAGTAAAATATAGACAACTCAACAGTAAAAAGCCTCAACAAAACAGGCCTGTAACTTCAGTGTCTCAATAACAATCAACAAATGTGCCAGTGTTACCTTCCTTTTGCACACTGCCCTGGTCACTGGTGTTAACTGCGTGAGATGGATAAAACATGCACATAAAACGTGTTCCATCTTTTCCTTTTGAATTTTTTTCTGTGGCCACTTTTCATCTTTTCTATCCACTTCTGTTGTGACCTGCTCAGCCACAGCTTGTGTAGTACTTACAATGACAGCCTGAGGCAGCGTGCCTTGATTTCCCACAGCTTCTACATGGCGGCCATGCCTTTTATACCGGTGGTCAGATTGAGTAGGTAGATTGGTGTTCTTGGCTATTCATCTTCCCCAGCCACCATTCCCAATAGATGTGCTGATCTCTGTGGCTTTTTCTAGTTTTATGTTATCTTCAGTGAGGAATCACAGTGGAATCATTCTAATAAGTGACCTGTGTACCAGTTTGCTTACTGTCCTTCAGTGCATGCAGAAGCATGTCTTCATTTAACTCTTTAAATCTAACAATCTTTAACAATGGAGTTAAAGAAAGGAAGCTCGCTTGATCATGACTGTGACATCTTTAGTCATATCTGATAGTTACATAGTACAGTAAGGGTGACACAAGCCAGCTGGGACAGACACAGAATTGCATTAATAGGCAGTGTTAATAAAGCTTTGTAAATGACGATAATGGGTCATCTATGTACAGGCCTGCTTCATCACTGTAGCCTGCGACTCAACAGTCTACAGGCCATTTTTGCCCAGTGGTCAACATGTCATTTAAACAGGCAGATTGCTTGTTTGCCCCCCTACAAGTTTACAAATAGCAAACAATAAGGAAAAAGACAGTTTGAAACACTTCATAATTCAACATAACCAAGCTGACCTTTTCCATTTTCTACATTTTATTATAGTTTTAGAATTCATTCTTATTTCTGGGAAGCCTTCTGAATTACTGAACTGCAGCCATGAGACTTTCAGTCATATTAATAATACTAAATATAGTCAAAATGGAGAAATGCTACACTTTAGAATTATTTAATTAGAATTCAAGTTCAGTATTATTAAGCAACAGTATGAAGTCTGTGTCTTTGTATTTCTTTTCTGTTTGGACCAGACTGAAGAAAAAAAAAAAAACAGGATGTTCACATTCTGTCCGCTCAGTGCAGCTATAAAGTGGATTGTACCTTGAATTTAAATGTTCTATTGCAAAGGCACAGGTAGCTGCAGAATTCAAAATTACCATCTTTGGAAAACAACCTAGAAACTGAACAGCGAAAAATACTCTATTTCTTTTTGAGAATTTTACATATTGTGCATAATGTAAAAAGAAATTGTTCAAAAACAGGGTAAACTGGTATTGTATCCAAACTGTGGACCCTACTCGGGCCAAAGCCTTAAAATAGCATGGATTTACCCCAGTGCAACTGATATAGTAAATTTATACACCATGACTTTGGAAGGTTTAATAGAACTCTGTGCAGGAATAATAGCACATCTAAGGAAAGACAGCTTCCAACACTTATCCCAGAGTTAAAACCAGAAATCAGATTTCTAGTATGACAGAAAAAAAGCATTTTAGTGTGACAGTTTGAACAGATCTCCAGTATTCACACATTTAAGTGTATCACAAAGTAAAGGAACCCATTTTACTTCTGTCATTTAATGCTAAGAAATCCCACAATCAGAGTGAGTCAGATGCAGTATTCCTGGATAAGGCTGCAGGCTTGTCACACATCTCCATAATATAAAGGTGTCATTCATTCTGTTATATTTTCAGTTTGGCACAAAGATATCCTTTCCAAGTCATGGATATACACTCAGAATAATGTTTGCTGTTGAAGAATATCTTGGAGCAATAACTTATTACATATCTAGTAATAAAATCCCTAGAGTAAGAAGAACAAGGATGTCTGCGAGTTACATTAGGTGCTGCACAAGATCAGCTGTTTTTGTAAGGATGGATACCTCCATTCCCTCGCTTTATAAAAGAAAACTAAACGGCACAGACTCCGAACAACTTGTATGTAAGTGTTTGTAAATTTGCATGTGCTCACCTGGGACTCTCTTACAACTTGCCAAATAACATTCCAACTGGGACACAACACTGCTGTCATATAAAAAAGCGATGTATATTAGTTTTTCCTCTCACCATCCCTTGTTACCACTTTGTGACACAACAGCGACAGAAGAAACACAATATTAGTGTGAGGAGAATGGGAATGACAGACAGGACTGCGAGAAAAAAACAACAACATCGGGTGAAAGTCACAATATTAACTTAAAGAGACAGCTGTGATATTTAAACAATCATTCACAACAGCTGACTCCAGTGGTTCACTAGCACCCTGTGAACAAACATTATGCCTGGGGCCTGTATCACCATGAATCTCATAACCCGTTTTGGCCGTAAGTCTTTTCTCAGTCTCCCCTGACAAGTCCAGTGTCTTATCACACAAACGATTATTGACTACTTTGCAAGTCATCAATACAGTCAGTGCAGTTTTACGTATAGTAAGAACAGCAGCTTCATCATAGTAAGCGAATAGATACTATACTGCTACATCAGGTTCTGGAGTGGTATTTTTTGCAGAATTCTCCTTAAATTTTAATGTGGGTTACTCTGGATTACTGTAAATGTTAATTATTTTGTGGAGAATATTCTGTGGAAAGGGTTTGAATTTTATTCATCACAGATTCCTGGATAAGCCATACTGAAGGTAAATTAAAGGGCAGAGTGTTCCAGCATTAAAAGTGAATAGCTACAAAACAAAAGCTCATGTAACATCTCTGTGTGATAGTGCAATGTATCGGTATATAAAATGGTGCTTCAGGTTTTGCAGCTGAGTCAAAACAACTTAATGGATTAATTGGGAACCAACAGAGATAATTAGGCCTTTGGGGTTGTATGATTCCACCC
>NW_018127884.1:1017473-1045218 GCF_001952655.1 Monopterus albus | reverse complement strand
GATTAGCAAAAGGGAAAGGCCAAACAAGGCTCATTAAAATGCGGTTCCAACCTAGGGAGACTTGACAGGCCACATTTACTGACAGAGATTGTGTCTTGTTTTCATTTACCTTATCTGTGTCCTGAGAGAAGTGAGAGATACAGTACAAAGATAAAAGATTTTATTTTTTCATCTTAAGTATTGTTCTCTTTAATCATAACATGAACAGACACCACAATAAGCGGAGCTGGTCCAACCTTTAATTTGGCAGCAATTAACCAGTGTCCACAAAGACACACTGCAGTGAAACACTTTCTTGCCTATGTGAGAACAATCCACACTACTGTCATATATTTGCCTCCCCCTGAGGAGAAATTACTATGGATATGTAACTGTTAGCTTAGACTAACTGAGCCAGGGCTTCAGTTGTTTACTGTGCTCCTATTATTGGATGCCAAGGTGTCCTTCTGTGAGGCTGACAGGCACTGAGTAGAAGGCCAAATTGATTGGTCTGCTCTTGCCCACCAAAAGGACCTGAACTCAATTTGCTTGTGATGGCTTCAATTTCCTGGCTGGACAAAATCCCCCCCACTCCTCTCTCCCTTGATCTCTCTCTCGCCACATCCCTTCCTCGTTCAAGAGCTGTCATTTAATTTCATTACTCAACAGGGGAGGTTCATGGCCTGTCACATTTGTCTGTCTTTCGTCCCTCGCTCTGTTCATGTCAACCTCACTATGAGTTTCAGGAAATAAAAGCTTGTTTTTAAGACACTAGTTGTTTTAGCATTTCCTGGAATAGTATTAGTTGCAGTTTTTTTTTTTTTTCTGACAAAGCCTGTTAAGCACTATTTTCTTTCAAAGAGGTTTAGTAGCTTGGACTTCCTCTGTCCTGTAGATGCGTGAGATTGGTACATCTTTAAGCTGCATTTCTTTTTAGGGTTTCCAAAGATGAAAGCAAAAACATACTACAGAAACTAAATTCTACACAAACATGCTGCCTGACTCCATTTGGGTGTGGTGTGTAAAACAAGTGGGAGACTGTGGTGGGCAGATGTGTTACAGATAGGTTTTATCATCTCTGTGTCATTATTCATGCCAGTATTCAGCTGGTTATTCCAGACAAGGTCATCAAAGGTTGGACTAATTTAGGGCTTGCTTTACAAAGCTTATTTTCTTCCACAACATTTCTCAAGAGCAAAGACCCAATTTGCTTCTCCCACCATACTGTAGCAACATCTTGTAAACTAATTTCACATGCACGTAATGCCCACACGGTCAACGCCTGATTAGAAAGAAAGCAAGATCTAATGGTGGAGTCAAGCATAGAGGTCTTTGAAGTGATTACCTTACATGTTTTGGCCCTGCTTTTGTTGCTTCAAGATAAACATGTGGAGCCACTCAGCATATGCCAGCTTATGTCAAGATGAAAGATTTTACCAGTCATTATCAGAAACCTGCAGATTGTACTGAGGGTATTAGCTGGCCTCAGAAATGTGCTACAACTGCAAAGATGTTGCTCTGATTTCAGACACTGTGGATGGTGGGGGTCAGCTTCTCAGCACTTTTAGATGATCTAGATGACAGGCAGGAGACTAAGGGCAGGCAAAATGCGAGGTCCTAAAGATAACTAATCACATGCTGTCCAATATAACAAGGAAATATCCTAAACTCTTACCTCGCTTTATTAATCTACACTAATCTTTCCTTCCTTTCATCCTCCAGAAAAACAATTTAAATAACTTAAATCACACCCAAATTAAAATACATACACAGAATTTTTTTTTTTTTATCAGGAATCAGAAAATATAAGAGAAATGTACCTCATCCCCCTACCACTATTGTTTCTCTTGCATTTACTCCTCTTTTTCTCAGAGGATATGCTCTCTTCTGGGTGTATTTACCGGCAGCCTTACAAGCTTTTACCTCCAGAAAACAAGCAGCTGATCTGGCTCATATTTTACAATGATTCATCTCGCTCAGTATCAACCAGAAGGCATAAATGCGATACAACCAAATTAAGGCCGCTCAGCCAGACAAACAAGCTGGGGAATTTCAAACCTGGGCCTTATTTTTTCATTCAGCTTTGTGAGCCACTGCAATTTATTGCTATATTAAGACTGATTTCTTAAAGCTGTTTTTCATGTTGTATTTGTTGTTTCCCTTTATTTTTTAAGGTAGCACAGAGAAAAAGGTATAACTGCACATAAATACACTGTCTGCACTTGCAGTAAATTGACATTATTTTCCAGTCAAACAAAACATACCACAGCATGCATTATAATAACCCAAGTGTAGCTCTAATGCCTTTGTATAATCGCATCAAAATTACATTTACAAATAACTGAGAATATCTAAGTAATATCAATAAAAGTGCTCCCGATAAAACATTAACACTTACGATATCAGTGTGTTCTCATGAGCACAATGACTGATCCATATATTGGGTTTGCATTCTATTCACAAGCACCCTTATCACTTCAGTTGTTTAATCAGTTAAAGCAAAGATGACTTCTGCACAAAGTGTGTTTAGTCAGATGTTATACCCTACCATTGCCGGAGGTGTCTGTTCTGGGTATCTTGAAGTGAATCAAACAGCCTCAGAGGGACAAAGCCAGACACTTATGTATGAGGAAGAAGGGGTGAAGCACCCTGTGAGCGCGATGAAGGGGGGTAAGCAAGTTGGACAAGTCGACTTAACTCTGGGGAAATTACACAGATATATACTGAGAAATTGCATTGAAACTGAAAAATCATGTTCTTTGTTTCATTTGTTCTGAATGGTGAAATGATAATTTCCATTATCTTATCAATCCCATCATCAGCCAGACAAAAAGATACTACAGAAACATTTTCTTGCAGCTGTGAGATTATACAGGGGACAAGGGTAATTACCCTGCTCACTTATAATGCTTAATTATTACCTTTTTATGAAACAATTTAGTAAATCCAAATATTAAAGTCTGACTCTAATTGTGCTGCATTTCAAGAAGATAACAAAGGGTGTAGAATAGAGCACTGTCTGTAGGAAAAATGACGCTATGTACAAATTTCTATGTGCTGACTTCATTTTTGCTCCTTTTATCATGTCAGTCTAATAACATGACATTTTATTTAATGCTCTGAATGTTATACATGCAACAAGTTCATATAGTATTGGTAAAATAATGAACAGGTGTACATGTAGCACCTCCTAAATGAATGATACATGCTTGCAACATGGCTTTTCTCATTCATTTCTTTTTTAAAATGGTAAAAATTGAGAGGAAAGATGATATAAAATTCTCTTTGAAAACATCTCTATTATTAAATACTTATAAATAAATAAACAACTAAATCTTGATTTTATTATTGGCAGATTTATGATAATTTATTTATCAAGATAAATAAATTATGTGCAACTGTTTTCGACCACATTACACACTATGTTATACAATACCATCCACTGTCTTCACATTTACAGTTAGTAGACAGGACGTTTTGTTCCTTTTCCCCAAGGTGGATTATCTCAATATTATTAATGTTTTATACCATGACTGAAATATTCTTAGAAAGGCATTCGCAGTGGCCAGTGTTAACCACCGTCCAGACATATTGATTTGGAAATGGGAAAGGTAAGCCGATTTATGATGTTACATTTATTTTGAAATGTCCATCTAATTCACCACAAAATCAATAGCCGGGCTATATACGACACATACATCAAGAGAGGATTATAATATAAAATAATAATCATGTATCCACATTCAGAAATGAATCTCATATTTTGATTTTCAAAAGTAGAGCTACACCAATAAATCGGTCAAGCCAAATATACTGACTGATATCAAATGCAGATATATCAGAACCTGTGTATATACCTCCCAAAACAAGAACATAAACTACAGAAGAGCCAAACTAGGTTTGAGATTCTTTAGAAAGAATGTCACCATTATATTTTTCACTACAAAATGACCTGCTCATGTATGTAGCTAGATAGCTAACTAGTTTCTGAATTAGCAAGAATGACTCATGTATCATAAAAAGTAGCCTTTATTAATACAAAGCTGAGCAATGGTGGATCTTTTTAGCACAGTACTGTAAGTATTCCAACAGATACTTTGGAAACCAGGTACTTTGGTGCAAGTCACTGCACCAAAAGAAGCCAAAAAGAGAGAAATCCTTGTACAGATGAGTTCAGATGACTTTCTCCTGAAACAGAATAGCATAGTGTGAGGCTATGTCTCCCAAGCCAGTTTCCTGCACCTGTCTCTATTTGAAGGGTAGTGATGTGTATAATACTTCTCACCCTGGCAGATAGATAGAAATGACTGCAGTGAAGGAAAACACAAAGTAAAACAGCATGATAGCAGAAGTGAGCTAGATCACCTCAGAAAGATGGGCTGACCTTGAGAAGCAATCGGCAAAAAGGTTCAGTATATGCAGGCCAGAGTCTGAAAGGAAAGAGCTATCTCAAAATACTGGTTACGCTATACCAGGCTGGTCCTAACGTTCTACTTCTGTTGGAAGACATGTTGTGATGCAGTCAGTAAAATTGCATTCTAAAACAAGATAGATTGTAGTGCACGCACAGCTGTGCCAAGCAGATAAATCAATTAAAGTGACTAGATCTGACAAGTAGCCACATCCTCAGACAGGCTTAATATGAGAACGCGCATCCTTGAGATTCATGCCTATCTCTGTCTCACCATGGAACCTTTCTTTCCAGAAACTCTGATTAAAAGGCAGGTTGACAGTGGTTCAAGAGGACAAACCCAGTGTTCATTTCACTTGGACGAACAGATCCTGTGTTAAACAGATGAAGATTTTAATCCCAATGTTGATTGAAGGGCAGTCAGATTCACAGCTTGCAACTCATTTTAATAAGGTTCAATAACAGAATAACAAGAGAAATTATTCCATTGGGCATTGTCTTCCAATCAGAGTCTCAGTTACACCTCCTGAAACTCAACAATCACTTCACTATGTGAATAAAGATGCTGCCATTTTCAAAATGCAGATGGATACACAATGTAATTACACCTCTACATTTGTTAATTTTCCTTTTCAGTGTTATTTGTATTTGTATTTCTACAATGTGTACAGGCCCAGTGAGTAAACATTGCATGTGTTCTGCAGTATCAGTGTCAAAATGTATGAAAAATCATCAAAATATAACAAATGACTGAAACCACACTTCCAAAAATGTTTTTTAAATTCTAGATCAATAGAGCTCTAATAGAAATTTGCTTCATGTGGAGGCAATGAGTTATAAATATACTATATAAAAACCAGAACTCAAAGATTCAGAACTGATCTCCAACTAAGTCTTTTTTGGAGCTAGGGACAAAGTCACTCCTTTGCAGTGTAGAGGACAGCTCAGAGGATTTTCATTCTTCACTCATCAGTGGCTTTCATCTTAAGGGTTACTTTCAATATATCAGTCATCTCAGTGCTCTAGCCTCAAAAAGGTCTTGCTAATCATATGATCTAGTGCAAACATATCAGTGAGATTTTTAGGACAGCTCCATGGCTGTTTCAAACTGTATTTCCAGTGAAGATACAAATGTATTTACATTGCACCTTAACATGACAAGAGCAAAACTCTTGCCCACAATCACAATCCAAGGCAAAAAAGATGTGGCTAATTAATGCACATCCAGTGAGGTCTCAGTCTTTAATCATCTCAAGTATGCAGTCTCTTTTATCAAACCACAGAGGGAGTAAAATTGTGATGCTCCTAAAATGCTATTTGTCTCAAGTACGTCAAAAATGTTTAATTTTAATCATTTGTCTTGCCAAATAATTCGAACAGTACAGCTGTGAACAACGATCTCTAAAGCATTAGTTTGATGGGTTGTTTCCGAAGTCAGTATCCACTGGTATAATCACTTAGAGAATTAAGCAAACAAAGATGGCTTTTCAAGGAGAGAAAGAGAAAAAGGAAAAAGCAGAAAAGATGAACAGAAGTAGGGAGAAAAAGAGGAGAGAGAGACAGAAAGGGGAGGGGTGACAACAGAGAGGAAAAAAGAGAGAGACATATTCTATATGTGTTTTGAGCAATAAGTCCTCAAACCTACATGACCCATATGGTCATTTGTCTCTTCCCACTAATAAGACCCATATGAGCATCTCCAGAAACAGAGCTCCTATGTTGGCAGGCAGAACTGCAAGAACTCCACCAACATTAGATGTAATATATAAACCACCAGTAAGCTTTTTGTCTGGGTTGCATGAAGAGGGTAGTTAGTCAGTGTGTTGTCTATCCTGAAGTAGCAGTTTAAAATAAGTGTTATAAGCCAGTAGTAAAACTGAAAACCAGGGCTGTAGGGTAGCTACTCCACAAGGCTGACTGTGAAAGTTAATATGCTAAAATTAGCTGTGCCTTTATGATTATGAAACCATCACACAGACTACTTGGTTAGGTTTAAGGGAAAAAACTACTTGGTCAGGTGAAAAAAATATGTTAGACACTGGAACTGAACCCCGCTCGCCTTCCAAAGAGTTCTTTGTATTAAATACCAAGTCACCCATCCCAGCCTTCTCCTAATGTGGACTTTGTGGCTTTACAAAGGTTCTTTTGTTTGTTTCATAATTACTACAGTTGCTAGAGGTTGCCAGACTATATTATCTGTATTCAACTGTTGGTCATAATAACTTGGTGGCACAAACAATATATAGAATCTTTTTTTCTTTTTTTACAGGAGAACGGTGTCTCTTTCAGAGCATGTAGTGGGTCAGCTCAGCCCTAGAGCCTTTGGTTTCCAAGGTGCTGAGAGGTTTGCTATCATGATAACCCTTCACTGCAGCTGTCTCCTGATGAAGTTCACAATGCAGATGGAGGGAGAGAAAAAAAAAAACACTAACTCTATCAGTCTATCAATATCTCCCTTACTCTGTCTCTGTCTCTTTCTACCTCTGTCTCTCAGTTCATTTCAGTTTGAATTTGCTTCAATGGCATGACAGGGAACGGATCCACTGTATACTGCCAAGGAATATAAAAAGGATCAATAGCTAAATTCGGTATATTCAGTATAATTTTAGTCAGTGTATAACAACAAAGGACAAATGGGGAAGTATAGGATGGTAGGGGTTGAAAGACATGATTTAAAATATCATTCTTAAAATAAATTACATATATATGCATACAGTACATACATACAGTTTCTCCTGTATTTGGTGCCACTTTGCAGAAATATAAACCATGTTTTCTTCTTTCACCTAATAGTATGTTGAGCTATATTAACATTTGGAACATCCAGTCAGCAGGTGAAATGCTGGCACACATTAGACTTACATGATAGCAAGATTTTTTCCCCTGAATGACAAAAAGGAGTAGAATCTATTTCTTAGTCTGGAAAGTCTATCTGTCCAATCACCCTGCAATGGCAGGTACATCTCTTTTTGTATCTCCTTCTTCATTAGTCACTCTCCTTTATAGTCTCAGTAAGCCTTTGCAGCCTTTTCTAACAAATTACCATCATTGTTAGTGGTGAATAGGACAGATGTGAACAGAAACTTGACAGTTTCTGTTCATTCTAAGAACTAAGAAGGACATAATCCATGTTAGATTTGATTAACCTTGCTCTGTTAACAGGCTATGTTCCACAGGCTTTTAAGGTTGCTGTAATTAAACCTCTACTCAAAAAGCCTACTCTTGACCTCGGTGTTCTAGCTAATTATAGACCAATATTCAATCTCCCCTTTATTTCTAAAATCCTTGAAAAAGCTGTTGCAAAACAGTTATGTGAACACTTGCACAAGAATGACTTGTTGGAGGATTTCCATTTAGGTTTGCATAAGAATGATTTATTTGAGAATTTCCATTCAGGTTTTCAAGTCCATCATAGTACAAAAACTGCACTGGTGAAAATCACCAACAATCTCTTCTTAGCCTTGTCCTCCTGGATCCCAGTGCTGCTTTTGACACTATTGATTACAAGGTCTAGAGACTAAAACATATTATTGGGATTAAAGGAACTGCACTAACTTGGTTCAAATCTTTTTTTACCAGATAGATTCCAGTTTGTTCATGTTAATGATAAATCTTCCATGCAGACTAAAGTTAGTCATGGTGTTCCAGAAAGGTTCCATGCTAGGTCCAGTTCCCTTTGCTTTATACATGCTCCCCTTAGGTAATATTTTCAGGAACCACAGAATAAATTTCCATTGCTACACAGATGATAGTCAGTTGTATTTATCTATGTCCCAGATGAATCATGTCATTTGGTCCAACTTCAAGCATGGCTTAAAAATGTAAATGCCTGGGTGATCTGTAATTTCTTACTTCTAAATTCTGACAAAAGTGAAGTTATTGTACTTGAGCCTGAAAACCTTAGAAATATGCTAGCTAACAACCGGTCTAGATGGCATAGCCATCATTACTACTCAGCATAGCCTCTTGTCCTTTAAATCACACATAAACCAAGTCTCTAGAACTGCCTTCTTTCATCTGTGCAGTATTGCCAAAATCAGGAACATCGTCTCTCAAAGTGATGCTGAAAAACTGGCCCATGTATTTATTACTTCCAGGCTGGACTACTGTAAGTCTTTACTATCAGGATGTCCCAATAGTTCCCTAAAAAACCTCCAGTTAATCCAAAATGCTGCAGCCACAGTATTGACAGGAAGTAGCAAGAGAGATCATCTCTTTCCCACATTAGCTTCTCTCCACCAGCTCCCTGTAAAATCCAGAATAGAATTTAAAATCCTTCTCCTAACATACAAAGCCCTTAATGACAAAGCTCCATCGTATTTTAAACACCTCATAGAGCCTTTTCATCCTAACAGAGCACTTTGCTCTCGGAGTGCAGGTTTACTTGTGGTTCCTAGAGTCCACAGATGTAGAATGGGAGGCAGAGCCTTTAGCTATCAAGCTCCTCTCCTATGAAACCAACTCCCAGTCTCAGTTCGGGAGGTGGACACCCTCTCTACCTTTAAGATTAGACTTAAGACTTTCCTTTTTGATAAAGTTTATAGTTAGGGTTGGATCAGGTGACCCTGAGCCTTCCCTTAGTTATGCTGCTATAGGTCTAGACCGCTGGGGGTCTTCCTCTCGTCTTCTCTCTCCTCACTCTTTATGCATCTATATGTCACCATTATGCACCACTAACTGTGATGCATAATGGTGCTTGCTCAAGGGGGATCTGTTGGGTTTTACTCAATAATAATACTAATACTACAACTAATAATAATAATGTCTAAACCTTACTATGTAAAGTGTCCTTGGATGACTTTTGTTGTGATTTGATGCTATACAAATAAACCTGAATTGAATTTAATTGAATATTGGCATATGATAAAGATGCTATGTCCACACTTGTTGTTTCCTTTGTACTGAAGCTTTAAGGTTATGCTATTTAAACCACATAATGGTTACTTTTAAATAATGATGAATCAAATGTCAATGTGAAAAGCTTTAATGAGTCTCACCTCACTGTTTACCTGTCAAGCCCACAAGTACTTTTGTGGTTCACTCTCACTGCTCTCATAACATTGTTTTCAACTCCAGCAAGCAGCTGTTCACAGTAAAAATCTCTTAAAACCCACTGTACATTACCCACTCAGAACCAAACAGTAGACAGACACAGTCAGCAACTAGCTGGTGAATATATATTGGAGCATTTAGAAGCTATAGAGCCAGATATTTCCCTCAGGAGTTGGCCAAAAACTGAAACAATGAATATTGGAGGCTACATTCATCAGGTGGACAGAACTTGTTTCCAACCAAGTGGCCAAAAACATCTGTTATTGCAGGTTTAGATACCGGGTTAAAGTTAGGAAGAATTTGTTGTTTTGATTAGGTATTGAACAACTAGGCATATCCGGTCACTTGCTAATAGTCAACATGCACTTTTTCAGTTTTAACTAAGACAAAGAACAACAGTATGATGACACTGAATGTTTTGTTGATATATTTAGTATGAAAATTCTGCATTTGGCTGTTTGCAGATGTGTTCAATGTAAACGCTTCCTCATTAAGCTGATGATAACAATAACAATAACAACAACAATAATAAAAAAAAAATTATTCAACAACTAAGTTTGTTGTAATAGAAACTACGCACAGGGAAATCAATTCAGCTTTGATGTTAGAGGGTTTCTCTCATGCCTCATAATTCAATTGTTAATTCCTTTTTTACTTTTAGATGTTAGTTTTTTGTAAAAAATAAAAAATAAAAAAAATACCTGTCGTTCTTGGTCTCACGTTTTCTCTTGCTTTTTGATCAACAACCAAAATATCACCAGAGAATAAATGTCATGTTCCATACCAGCAAATTCATAAACTCTTTAACTAGACCAGAGCTAAATGTGAATGAAAATAAATAATAACATGCAGTTGGACTACAGTATGTTGGCTGATTGTATTAGATACTTGTCAGCTCTCAAAGAAGAACCTGTTTGTTAGAGAAAGCTGTGTACGGATGCAGACCATTACCACTGCAATGACTAGCACCACAAATGCATTTCCATTCATCTCTGGGAGATGTGATGGGGTAAATGGTCTCAATGACACTCACACACTAGACATTTAGCTGACTGTTAACCCCCAGCCACATCTTGTGAAATTTTGTCCCCTGTCTCTCTCAACAGTTGTGAAACATTGGTTTCAGTCATGTTACTGCCTTCGCTCTGACCTCCCTAGGTATCTACCGACCTTTAGATCTAGCTCTGTGTTTCTGTCTCTGTGTTCTCCATCTTCATCTTTCTGTCTTTTTAGGTGTTTCTGTTCTCACCTTCTCTCTATATCCACACACACACACACACAAACCCACACACAAACTCCCAAGCACTTACCCTCATGATCCGGTAATATGAGTCTAGCACTTGTACTCCAATTATTCTCCTGTACTTGTTCTTGAAAGGGTTCTTGCCTCTCTCTTAGCTAAAGAATGTCATGCCCCCTGTGATTTCTACTGGACTCTCAGAGGCCTTCCAGTGTTCATTTCTTCAAACTCATGCATTTTCAAATGCGCATTTCAATGTTATTTGACCTGAAATTGACACAACACAAATAATTAAGAAGAGACTAGATGTTCCTCTCTAATGAGTCTTAATCAGTTATGGAATCATCACTACTGAATATCTGTGCTTCAAATAGAGAGCCAACCACCACTATATGTGTCAGTAGTGTTTCAGTACAAAAGGTCTAATTCCACTCTTTTATCAATTAAAATTGAGAAGTAAAGCAACAATGTGGTGAGAATGTGTGTTTTAAATTTTTAAAGTTGGTTAAAGTTATTATATTTTTTAGACATAGCTTTCATTGCTATCATCTATACAGCTCAGAAACATGCCCTGCTATCTACCTACACTGTAAACAAACACAAACACACACCCACACACATAAAGACACAGCCCTCTTTCATAGCCCCAGGTCTCTGGCAGTGGTCAGACTCTGCTTGATCTTAATGTAGCTTTCCGTAGAGGAATGATACTTTAATGCCATCTATAATAAGCAGATTTTCTCTAACCTATAATAGTGTGAATCCTCATATGAGGTCGTTAAAGAGCACATATTAATCTCTCTGTGTTTTTAATGTCAGACTAAATACAGTTTGTGTTGATGTTAGCACTGCAGCTGTTTTGTTATATAACCCCTTTTAGAAAGCTTGCAGAAAAGTGCCACATTCTGATATCATGAATAAACTAAAGATTTCAGCTGCATGCAGCCGAACATTAGGCTGCCAGGGAAACTGACAGCATCGGTACTGAGTTACAGCAGTGTAGAGATATCTACACAGAGATAATCTGCCCTATCTCT
The DNA here is from genome assembly GCF_001952655.1 of Monopterus albus. Lineage (NCBI taxonomy): Eukaryota > Metazoa > Chordata > Actinopteri > Synbranchiformes > Synbranchidae > Monopterus > Monopterus albus. The sequence continues at coordinate 1,033,499 of NW_018127884.1, read as the reverse complement.
CTTGCGCTTTTGAGGAAACAAATCCATCTTACATGGTTTGGTGTCATCAAGAGCTTAAAACCAGCAGCATAATGATAAAAGCCGGCAGTGCTATCAAAACATCACAGAAGGATAGCCACACATATTGTATTGTAAGGTCTCAGGGCTGTGCAGCATTAATGGCCTCTATACAGTCACAGGATGACCATATGCTTGGGCATTTGGTGAAAGCACATACATGCATATGCATACTTCATAGCAACAACTGCTAATGGCCAGGTGACACAAGGTTCAGCTATGTGTCTCCCCTCAGTCTGTTGGCCAGTTTATTTACAGTCACAGGAAAAAGTAATGGCACCTTTTGCAGTTTCCTGCTCTTCTGCATAAATTGGTCATGAAATGTGATCTGATTGTCACCAAAGTAACAAATATCAACTGACACACTTTTTCTAAAATGATAAAACACATGACTGTTCATGTCTTTATTGAACACACCCAATAACCATACAAAATGGTGATGGAAAAAGTAATGGCAACAGTGTTTTAATAACTTGTTGAACCACCTTTGGCAGCGATAACCTCAAGCAAGTGTTTCCTGTAGCTGTGGATTAGACCTGCAGGAGGAGGAATTTTGGATCATTTTTCCTTAGAAAACTGCTTCAGCTCAGCCATATTCTTTGGACACCTAGTTTGAAAGGCTCTCTTGAGGTCATTTCACAGCATCTCTATTGGGTTGAGCTCTGGGCTCTGACTGGGCCACTCCAAAAAGCGGATTCTTTGTCTCCACAGCCATTCTATAATAGATTTACTTTGATGTTTAGGGTCATTGTCCTGCTGCATCACCCATCTTGTTCTGAGCATCAGCCACCCTGACATCCTGTAGGATACCTTGATAAACTTGAGAATTCATTTTACTCTCCACAGTGGCAAGTGGTCCAGGTCCAGAGGTGGCAAAGCAGCCCCAAATCATGATGCTCCCTCAACCCTACTTTACTGTTGGGATGATGTTTTCATGTTAGTACATGCTCTGTTTTAAGCCATACGTAGTGCTGTGTGTTCTTCACAAACAGTTCTACCTTTGTTTCATCTTTCATTTTCTCAGTAGTGTTGTGGAGTGTCAAGGCATGCTGCAATGTTGTTTTTCTATAGAGAGTAGCCACAGTACAAAATCATCTCCATGTATAGAAAATACTGTATATTAGTTTTTCCATCATCACTTTGTATGTTTAATGGGTGTGTTCAATAAAGACATGAACAACTGTGACTGTTTGTGTTTTATCAACTTAGAACTATTGTGTTTGTTGATATTTGTCACTTTGGTGAAGACCAGATAACATTTTATAACCAATTTATGCAGAAGACCAGGAAATTGCTTTTTCTTGTAACTTGTACATTTCCAACATAATCCATCAGGCCAGACAGACAAGCTGCAACTTCAAATATTATTGTAGATGCAACTCAGCATTTTATTCACACAGTGTTTTTTTTCTATACATTTTAGCTCTTTATATTAGTCTAGCTTTAATAGCATAGTGCTGCAACAAGTGCAGTGATGCAGCAGTTCAATACTGAGTGCTCTACCATATCCTGCAGTTGCTTCTATTTGTCACTTTTCATTTCTCCATCTGTCTCTCTTGTGCCCTCTGAAAAGCAGTGGTCAGCGTTAGTGGGCTGACCTCCATTGTTCTGAGAAAGCAAGAAGATCCAGAGGATGTAAAAAGGAAGTCTGTCCGGATATGACAGAGATGTGGGCTTTTCACTGGTCACTTAAGCTAAAGAATAATCACATTAGTCAGTGAAGACACCATACTGTACCACTGAAAAGCACGGGATGAGATACTCAACTGAAATTTGAAAAGCCATTTGCTCTTTTGCTCTACTACATCTGCCAGTGATGATTGATAAGATGCCCCAGTTTGGTCCAGTGGCAGACAAGAAAAAATTAAATATCTGGCAGATTCTGTTAGTTTCTTTGTTTAGGATCACAAAAGAAAAAGTCATATAATTTAAAGTTTTAGCTTATGTTTTAACATTTGTATAAAGGGCCAACTCTTTTATAATGTAATTAAATAAAAGCTTTTTTCCCAAATGCAGACATGCATACTCGCCTTATAGAGCCTTAGAAATGGTTCCATCAGTGGTGCAGCTGTGAGATAAAAAGCTTTGTGTTCAAGCTTGTGATGAGGCACAGAAATATCCTGGCCTGTGTGAATCACACCTGTAATGCTGCTGTTTGTCATCATGCTAATTAAAGATCTTTGAGCTGTTGAATGAGGAGGAACTAGGAGAGATGTAGAGAGAGTAGGTTAGTCGGGGAAACAGACTGAGACACTGAAATTTAACACAAGGCTTAATTTCCATGTCCTTTTTTATTTCTCAGGGGGAACTCAGTTACTGCGCTCAGCAAACTCCAAGCCCCATTTCCTCAAAAGCTCTGCTTGGGTTTTTAAGATACACTGCAAATGCATACTACCTGCTTGCCAGCACCACAAGGGGGAAACATTGTCCATCAACTCCACACGCTCTATAAAAGCATTTCTTTTTCCCTCCTCTTTTCCTTGTAATTTGTACGACTGTATGTTTTTGTTTTGTGCTCCACTCATTCTCTTCCTCTCTCTCAGTAACATAATCAATATGTTACATTCCTGTCAGTCTAAAATTTAAAACTCACTTACATCAAAGACCCGCATTCATCATACATCTCAAGGTCAGGGATGGACTGAGGATGAAGGGCTGAGATAAATGCGTGAGTGAATGGTTTCCTGTAAGTGTGTGTGCAGAGAGAGAGAGAGACAGGGACTGAAGATTTAATGTGTGCGTGTTAGAGAGAGACACAGTCAGACACAGAACCAGTGACAGAGACAAAGGCAGAGAGAGTGGTGGGGGGCAACTAATGGAGGAGTAGCACAGAGCTCAGCACCACCCTAAGAGCTTCTGTGAGCCAGACTGAGTCGTGGGTGAAATTAACTGATTTTTCACTGTGAGCACTGCACATTATCTGGGTGGGAAATGGGGAGAGGAGCAGTGTGGAGGAGCACAGAAAGAGGAGGAAGTGGGGCTCGGCGTTTAACTTAACAAGCTGAATATGTTTGCCCCATCTCTTTGTTTTTTGTTTTTTTTTTCTCCCTGCAGATCCCTTGTCAAATCTCTTTAGACAGGCTCTCACATATGATGCTAGAAGGAGCCCTGAAGGACACCCTGCATTTTACAACTACAAAGCATGACAGACCTTCACTGGTTGATTTTCATTTACTTTATGCGCTTGTCATTTGGCTTAGAAACCATAATTTCTAAAACATAATTGAACAATTTTACAGGAAACGGACAGTCAGCTGCACTTTCAGTCATATTATGAGTTGGACATTTGCTTGTTTGTTAGGATGTGTGTGTGTGTGTGTGTGGCTCCTGATACCTGCACAGATGTTTGGTGGTTAGCCAGGTTAGTAAGTAGTAATGGAATCTCATGCCCCAAAGAATAATGAAACATGTACATTGAGACCATATATTCATAATGATTACATTGAGAATAACTGTGTATGCACATACTTCTGTGAGGAGATTAAAGAATAGGTATGATGAGATTAAGGAGAGGGATGAAACGATTAAGACCCACTACTTTAAAATGATTATGGAAGGCTTAGAAGGGTAGATCCCAAACAGCATATTAGAGAGACACAGAGAGAGGCAGGACACGAAGCAATCTGGAGTTTTTGATCCATGGGAACAACAAAGAAGAGCTAGCTGTGCTTGTTATAGTTTTATGTCAATAGCGTTTTCAGCAATGTTGCTTGATATTACTGGAGAGAGAGGAAGAACAGAAGAGGGAAAACAAAGAGAATAAAAACAAGGCATATGCACTCCCATATGACCTAGGAGAAACAATGACAATCAAATGGCCTACAGCAGACTTCTCCCTCCCTCTCTTTCTCCTTTCTGAGTACTTTGATGTACAAAATAGCCCCAATCCATAAACAGCACCATTACGTTCACTGCCTACCTACAGTGTTCTTTCTTCTCTTCTCTTCACATCACCTTTCTCTCTCACATACACACTTTCTATTCTCTCCAGGCCTACTTTTAAGGTATATTTTGTTAAAGTTTTTTTTTCCTCACAATGGGTAATATGGAAGGCATTAGGAAATAGTGGGTCATCCATAAGAATCCTCACAATCAGGTACTACAGGTTTAAAAATTATGCATGACTGACAGTGACATATAGCCATCTCTCACACCTCTTCCATTGTGACAGCCTACCTCTCTTTATTGTTCTATTATTCTGTCAGACCTTTCACACCTTAATAGAAAGCAGCAGAGATAGGAAATTCTGACCAAACCACGATAGCTGAACAATGGTACCCTACCATACATCTCTCTGTTAACAAAATTTGTTACTCACAAGGACAATGTCCAGTACTTTCCTTATTTTGTTATAGTTATTGTGTGTCCTGTTCCTTGACCTTTGTGACTGCAACAGTTAAATATGATCCATGTTTACCTTCACTACAAGAGCAGAAAATAGTGTGACAGTGTTATAGCATAAGCAAACGTTATAGGAAGGAGTCTGAATAGAGGGTGTACAAAACATCTGATTTCGACATGGCTGTAGCTACGCTCAAGTCGAGATATCTTTTCAGAAGTTTAAAATGTGCCTCTTTACACCAGCTTTCTAGCAAGAATGTTCCCCTGGCATCCAGCTATTTCTCTCAGACTGTGTAAAGGGGCACCAAATGGCAAATTGAGGTCAGGCAGTCAGGTAGATAGGCAGCCATTTGACATTTCATTATGGTGATTGTCAATGAATAGAGCTTTTATGAGGAGTGGCATGTTTGGGAGATCTGTGTTACATTTGGTGGTAATTGTCACTTAAGCTTTCTGTGTGTAACCGTTATTGAACATATTTATATATTATATATATTAGTGCCATTACTGAAAATGAAAGCTTTCTCTGCATTATTGCAATTACAGTAATTTATGAAAAATCCAAAGGATATTGCTTAATAAGCGTATTCTGTAGGGCGGGGGCCATCGTTTACGAGCACTAAGATTATATTTCATTATTTAGTCAAAATTTACCAATCCTGTTGAATTATGTAGTAAAACCCAAAGCAGATAAATCAAATGGTGCATTTCTAAATAAAGTATGACATGGAACAGTTAATTATAATTTTGTGGTTCTATAATATCTGTAAATATACATGTATTTATCATATTACTGATCAGGTAATCTTGAAAGTGGTCACTGGATCTTTACATTGTGGCCACAGAGATAAATTATTTTTGTTCCGGTAATAGTCATCCAGTGTACATTCAGAAGACAAAATGCCCTTTTGTCCACACCACCCATGCCATCTCTATTATCCTTCCTTCATCTCATACAATACTGAATGCATACAGCTTTTGTCCTGAGCACTAAACGTGGCACCATGCTGACAGTGAATCGAGTGATTTGTTAATCAAGTGAAAATATTCTGCCTTTTTTTATGATGAAGGCAACAGCAAAGACATTAGTGAAATCTGAGAGAAGGAATGACCTTGGGTAGATGTAATGAAACGACAGTGACAACAGAGCAAACAATATTATGAGAAAGGTCCTACAGAACAGGAAAAACCCTCTTTCTAAGCTAGCTGAACCTGTTGCATATCAACATCAGACAAACACTGACTTCAGAATATATAAACAAACACCTCAACACAACTCTCAGCTCAAGAACTGTCCACACTTCAGTATCTCAGTGATTGTCAGTTGTCTATAACAGAACAACAAGAGGCACCTGCAGGTTTCATTTAGCTGAATGGCCTTCATGTCACATATCTAAGGACATTGGTGCTGGCTTGGCAAAATGATATGGATGAGTAATGGGATGCCGACTACATCCGGACACCCTTGGAAGGTGAGGGGCTGCTGCCAAGCCCCAGTCCCTGTTGACCTCTCCTTCCTGTGCACTCAGCAAATTTGTAAATTACACTCCATGTGCTACTCTCACCATCAGTGACATATGCCAGCCATTTCTGATCTTTGTAAAGTTTCTTACGTGTCTGCATGTTATGAATATGGCTAGAATGCAAGAAATGCCCATCTGGGACCTGTACACCAAAATAACGTCCTCAACGGTTTGTTGTTCATTTACACTGATGAATAGATGAACACACACAAAACCCAGAAAACCGAGCACGTCAATCCGGTGGCAACATGCCAACTTATGTACTTTTTCACAACTTTTTTTTTTTTGATGAGCTGAATTTGGATGTCACTGTGAAGCAGACAGGCACAAAAAAGTACCTCCAAGCACACTGCTGAATCAAGATTTTAGCTGAGCAAATCTCAGGCAGGCAGCTGAGAGCAAAGAGCTGGCCATTTTGCAGTTTGCTCTCATCTGCCAATTTCTTCCTGGGGCTTTCAGAGTCAATCAAAGAGCTACCAGAATGCTCACACCAGTCTTTTAATTATTCATGGTAATTCTATGCCACTACACACTCTCTCTGCAGCCCCTGTCACCTCCCCCAAGTGAGGTGTGCTCTGATGTGTTTATGTGTACTGAATATATAAAGAATAAAAAAAGAAAAAACATCCCTCACAAAAAAAAACTCTGTGCTCTGCCCTGTGCAATAGTGGCAGCTTTTTCAGGGTCGTCTGGTTCCACATTTGTGGGAAGCTGAGTTGATAAATATTTAGTCCCAGGAAACCCAATTTTTTTCATCCTTGTAATCTTTAATGTTGCATACTTATCTGCAGCTTTTTCAAGCTGGATAATAATAATAACAACTTTAATAATGTTATTATTTAGCATTCCATTGCAATTTAATAGGCCAAGTGAACTGACCACTTGATACTATCTGTGTATTTCAAACATCTCCATCCATCCATTTTTTAAACCACTTAGTCCCAAACAGGGTCACAGGGGGCTGGAGCCAATCCCGGCCAGCTGCGGGGTACACCCTGGACAGGTCGTCAGTCCATCGCAGGGCTAACACACAGACAAACAACCACTCACACACACAATCACTCCTACGGGCAATTTAGAGTCATCAGTCAACCTATGCTGCATGTCTTTGGACTGCGGGAAGAAGCCAGAGCACCTGGACAGAACCCATGCAAGCACGGGGAGAATGTGCAAACTCCGCATAGAAAGGCCCCGGGTTGGCCAGGGCTCAAACCTGGAACCTTCTCGCTGTGGGGCAACAGCACTAACCACCACACCAACATGCTGCCCTCAAACATCTCCAATTCATGATAATAGGCCTACCTAGAAGGCCTAGTGAAAAAAGGGCTGTCTATCATCACGTCTGCAAGGGGACTAGAAATTTTTAGTAAGCTCTAGCTTTGCTGAAATTGCATTCATTTCCTCCTATGAGCTAATTAGTCAGAGAGGGGGGCTACTCTGCCATTCCTGGCTGTCAATCAACCTGCCAACAACCACTGACATCACAAGGTAGATGTCAGGTTCAGCCTTTTGTGTCTAAGACAAGCCAGGATGTGTGAGCTGAAAGTCTTAAGTGGGTAGAAGGAAGCAGGCTTGATGTCATCAAAATATCTTTGAGGAAATAATTTAATTGCAATAAAATTTCATTCATTTCAAACTCCCCCTAACAGCTTAGGAAATTGGGAAAAATCCATAAATTAAACAAGCACAAAAGGATTCTGACTGACTGTAGCTCGAGTATTCAGTACAGTGTGTGCTCTTGAACTCCTTTCACAGCATTCATTTCAGGACTTTCAAAGAAGATGCTGCTGCTGTTTGGGCCTTTGAGGGAAGAGGTGATCTCTCCAGTGCAGAGAAGCTGTTATATTTTGTTGGTTGGCAGTTGGAGAGAAATGGCACACCTCCTCTCTTTCACTTGTCTTCACAAGCCTTGTCAAAGATTTAGAAAAATAGGAAAATGTTTCATGTCTGTTGTGTTTTCCTGCCAAAAGCAAAAAAGGAGGGCAAAAGGAAGCGGGGATAGGTACTGTACTGTGACATACCAAGGGAGGATGTGGAAAGGATGAAAGCATGTCATTTTGTAAGGGCTGATCATGAAACTGCCCCTATTTTTTTTTAACAGACTTTGTCAGAATTTGAAGGATATATTGTTTCTGCTTTGCCCTACCACTCGAAACAGGAATGGGACTTTGAAATAGGGTGTTTACAAGCCATTCAGACGTGTCCTTTTGATATAAGTGACAAAAAGCTGAGGAATGAGACCGAAAGGTATGCAGTCACCTCCAGCTGACTGTGTTTATTATTGTTTTAGCTCAAAGAGGAGTCGCTAATTGATCCCTTCAGGTTCAGAATGCTCATTCCGATGAAGCTGCAACAGCCAGTCGTTACATACTGCTATTAATTCTTCTATTTAGATACATTAGATCTGCTGTGAGCACATTGTGTATATATTTTAGGCCTTAAAATGATTTTTGATCATCAGAGCTCTTGTCATGTCATGTTTGGAGATTTGTGTGAAATTCACAGAGAAGAGACTGTGAATTCTATTCTCTGAAGAGGACACATTTGCCATAACAGCTCTCATTCATTGCAGTACCCTCTCCATCTTCAGAGCATGGCAACAGAGGCTCTAAATTTTAAACTTGTTATCTGCAGTGGTGCACATATGAACAGTTTGTCCCTCTTTGTTTTGGCCTCTTCTTTTTATAATAATTTAATGTTCTAATGCATCTATTTTTGTCACCACAAACAAAATGCTCAAATAATGTGAGACCAACTGGTTAATCAGCACAAACTGTGAAAAAGGAAAATTGTTCCACAAGTTAAAAAAACTTAAAATTATTGCTGATATTATTATTGGTGAATCAATGAAAGCAGAATATGACAAAGTGCAACAGAAACAGACTAAGCAAATCAATGATATCATACACAAATCATATGACATCCACTGAAGAGATGAAAAAATAGCAGCAGCCAGACCAAAACAGATTTATGTGGGTTGATGAGGAGACATTTCTTAAAACATGAAACTAACAACCTTTCTCACAGTTTGATGATGGGCTGGAGCTCTTTTAATTGTCATTTTGTTTTGCCCTGTTCATCTGCAATGGTCAGTGGCACCACCATGGTTTATAAACACTGTATATTTTGCAAAAAAATACTTGACTTTTCACTTTAATGAGTCTACAATTTAAACAGAACACAACTTCCTACTAAATTAATTTGGTTTCTTGATCGTTAGAATTAACCAAACACTAACAGTAAAAAAAGAAAGCAGAAATGTGTTCATAATATTGCTAGTCTGTCCCATAAAATCCTAGAATGGTTGCTTGTAAACATCCCATTTACTAAGTAATCCTGGTCAGCCTCTAGGTAAGGAATTCCAGTTCAATGTCCTCTGAATAATGGCAAAAGACAAACTTGGCCTCAGGTGTAATGTTTATCACTGGCAACATCAAGAGATCAGTATCCTATAATACCACTCTGCATTCAAAGCATGTTTCCTCCAGCCCCACTGCAGTGGTGATAAATGGCTAACACTGGGGCAGTGTTCACCTCTGAGAACCATGGCCTTACCCTTGTGAGTGTCCTGTAAAGCATTCTGTCTGATTGTAAACAGCAGTGCTGGTTCACACTGGTGCCTCAAAACACACAACAGATGAGGAGATCATGTTTTTCACACAGCTCTGCATCATGTCGGATGATAAGCCAGTATAAAATCATGAATTTTATGTGTAGATAGCGCATTCAAGTGACATTCTGTGTGTGCGTTGAGTGGTGTTTTACTGCACCGGCTTCCAGGAAGCACATGGTACTAAAGCCATCGAGCAAGCTGGTGATGGGAAGATGGTGGGCATGACCACAGCTTAGTGGGTGAGTCTGCAGGAGGAGATCAGTGATGCATAACATGGAAGCATGTAGCTGCATATCACAGACCCACTGGACATCATTCTTATGCACTTCTTTCATTTCAAGCCTGTTCTTCATCCCTCTGTTCCTCACAAACTGGAATTGTGGTTCTCTGAAGATATATGTGTACAGGACAAATGTCTATGAACCCTGTGTTAGGGTTAACCATAGGTCGCAAAGGCTCACAGGGGCTGGCAGAGGAGCTGACACACACAACTCCCAAGTCTCAGTACTGTGCGAACCGGCATGTCAAGAAGGCTGATTGGTTGATCCAACCTTATGTTGAGAGGCGGGCTCTAAACAGAAGGGAAGATGGAAGAGCTAGAGGAGCGGCTAGTGCTGCTTGTAGCACCTGAGATTACACAATATAGTTTTGAAAACTGCCTTTTTCCATTTATGTTTGTAATCCAAGATTGCTTCAGCAATGATCATGATTGTTTACACTGTCACCATTGGCCCTAGTGGACACGTAGGTTATATCAGCAAGTATAAAAAAAAAAAAAAACATATGTGGACATCTCCGGCACGTGTTCACTCACATGCAGCACTGAGAAACATAACTACAGCAGAAATACAATATTTTTTGTCTTCATACTTTCTTCTCTGACTACTGAAGCTTGAATCTTGAGAGTTTAACAACCATAAAGACACAAAGTGTTGCTGAACCTCCTAAAATATGCCCTAAACTAATCTGAATGGCCATGCACACATGCTGTATTAACTTTCAAATGTTTTAACATAGGGCATGATACTGACAAATGCTTCTACTGAAGTGCCAGTTCCAAAAATGCTCAATTTGTCTTGCATTTAGTCAGAACCGTGTAGGCGGAGTAGAGAGTAAACACTGAGAAGCATCAAGTAATCCCTGAATGGATATTTTATATTGAAAATAACAACAAAGTGTGGCTGGTATGTTTGGGGGTCATACTGAGCCCTTAGAGGATAACAACAGAGGGAGCACCGGCAGCAAGGGAAATAAAATGAATTCTGTGATGTCTGTAGGATCCCTGATTTCCGCTGCTCAGTGAAAAAAAAAAATAAAAATGCTTGGCTGCCAAGTACTGGCTTCAAAATTTTGACTCGCTGTGATGTAGCTGTCATCTTTTCAAAGGAAGTGGATAGCAAGGGGGAATGGGTGCATGTACCATGTCTTTCACTGAGCTTTTCTGAAGTCCACAGGAAGAGGCAGGACTTCCATTTCATTCTGCACGGAAGAATGCTGAGCTGGGTGTTATTTCAATATGTCATTCCTGAAAAGGTGTGTGAAAGAGCTGGGTTTTTTTTTTTTTTTTTTAGTAGTTTGACTGGTGATGGTAGATATTCATTTGCAGATGGCACCTTCAAAGGAGACAATAAAAGCTCACACAATGTAAAAATTACATTTAAATATAAAGATAAAATGTGACATGCAAAACCCTGATTTAGCAGGTTATTCTACAGCTGATTGTGTTGCTGTGTCCCTGTTTGATAGTTTTAAAACGGATTTAAATTAGTCACTTTACAGTAATAGTAACAGCATATACTTGTCTTCTGGCATATGCTATTTTTAGTTGCTAGTCAGTTCATACACGTTGCTTTATGCTTCCTTATACTATACCTATAGAACTCACTGCCTTTTGCAAATGTCTAACAGTTTGAGCTAACTGACTACAGTGTTACAGTTTTCACAATATGTCTGTCAGCATCAACAAGATGGAATGTGAATAACTGATCTCATTTAAAAAAAACAGCTGAATTGGTTTTATTCCTGAAAAAAGAAGCCCTTCAAAAATGCTTTCATACTTTCAGCTTTGGTTCAAAGCAGTATGATGGAAATGTGGTCATTGTAGTTTCAACCAAACCTTTTGAATCAGGTCCTTTCTCAATGTTATAGATGCACCCATCACTGTCAAAGACTCTTCGAGAATTCAGAACAAGCAGCAATTGCACGATCAGTAACTGAGCATGTGCTGACAACTTGTCCACCTGAAAGGCTTTTTATTGGCACAGTTAGCCTCCGGGCAGAACATCACCCATATTCAGTACACACTGTGCAGGCTAAAGGTAGGGTACTTCTGGGCCTCTAGACTGCTACATTATCTGTTTAATATTGAAAACACATCATGAAGAAAAGACACTACAAAGAAGTACAATACCTCCCAAAACACCAGTCTCTCCACTTTGACTGTTTATGTTGCACATCTGTGTGCCTTTGGCAGATAAATCGCAGCGCTTTGCTTTGAATTACTTTTATTTCTGTTTGAGAGTAAATGTAAGTGGTTGAATTGACCTTGAGCTTTTATTTTTTTAAGTTATATCAAATCTGCTATTATATTACATTCTTTTAATAGTTGTAATTTCTGTTTGGCTCTGTTCCTCTTACTTCTTAGCTTTATTCACTAACTGCAGAGTCTCCTTGTGGAGTGTATTGTTGTAAACTCCTGCAAATTAAAGAACTCCTTGGAGTATATGTTTTTCATTGCCTATTATTAATCTCAGTAAATTAGAAAAAAGAGCAATGAACCATTTTAATGAATCCAGGTTTTCTTTGTGTCTGACATGATTGGAGCCATAGCCCACTTCCCTTCATTTACAGACTCACAGGTTTTAATGCTCATGAAGACATGCTGTTAAACACTGACAGTGTATTTCATTTTTATATTGTCTGTAACTTCTGTTTGTAGTAATGTCACCTTAAAATTTTTGTTTATTGTATACATTTATTTTCCTACTGCTCACTCTCACTCATTCCCTACATACTGCAGGTGCAAATTTGTAGTGATTTTTCCATTTACATTACATAGAGACCGAATACGGAAGCCAGGTCTACAATATTAGACATATAAAGCTGTCTTAAACTGAAATGATTTTTGTCTGCCTCCCCTTTTAAAAGGCTTAACAATGTGATTTGCACAGACAAAATAGAGAAAGAAAATGATCGAACTTGCTGGATTCTTTCTTCTTCTTCTTCTTCTCACCTTTCTCCTACACTAATGTGTGTCTCAAGTGTAAAATGCAATAACAGATTTTGAACTCAGACACCATAAAAGGTACACTAAATGCTTATGTAGAAGCCATTACAATTGAATGTACTACTTTTAATACATACAAAGCCTTCTCATATTTAATATACTTACAATGGCAACCTAAAACTTGATTTGCAAAAATCAATAGGATGTTTTTAAATGTACTATGCCATCATACACATACACACACTTCCACTATCTCCCATTCTCTCCACCTGTCTTTCAAGTCAATATACTGCCTCTACACTCTACAGTCTCATCTTTATAGATCAGAAGCAGTGATCTCTTCTATATGACTGAAAGCCATTGAAATACTCTCCATACAACTGCATTTTTCACCCCCTTCTTTTCTCAAGTCTGGTTATGTATTTCTTTATTTCTTCTGCAGTGAGCAGGATTAGTCAGGAGCGGGAGCCCCACTATCAGCCCAAGATGTGCTCTTCCATCCTGCTGCTCTGCTCTGATAAAGGAACTGTTCAACGAGTGACTCAGGTGCACAGAGAGCCTTGTAGAAAACAACATTTCTTCAACTGAAACACAGTCCTGCATGCCAATGACTGCCAGTGGGCAATGGGAGATTCTCACTTATGGTGCATCCTATGTTCTCCCTTGTATACATAAAAACCATTTTGTGCAAAACTGCATAAACATAGCAGTGAAATTGTCAGTTTATTTCATGAAATTAAACTAAATTCTTAAATATACATCTCAGGATTTGTAAAAATCATGTTAGTGAACAGAACATGTTACACATTGCTGCAAATATAGTCAAAATTTACTGTAAAATGCAGTAATCTGAAACATTCCCATAAATAGAAGAAATGTATTTATATTCATTTATTGTGTAGCACAGTGGATTGTGCTGCACATTTTTTGTAAAAATATTTTGTAAATATTCATTTTTAGTTCTTCTAAAAACCAGCTCCCATCCACTTCAGTTGTTTAGGAGAAAGCTGACATTGAGCTTTGCTAGTTTTATCACTGTGTTACAGTTTGTGGCCGTACAAACACTAGCATTTCAGCTGACTGAATAAAAGGCGACAAAGCAGACTGCTGACCTGAATTTGGCTCCTGATAAATACATATTGTGATGTGGCAAAAGTAACTCCGTGTTTAATCCAGGTCTGTATCAGTCAATTGCACAGTCCTATTCGGTTCCTCTGAACAGTCATTTGTCTTCCTGCCAGTCAACCTTGATAGTCATGGTAAATGGACTATATTTATATAGCACATATTTCACAGTGTGTTACACTGGCCAAAGCGCTTTACAGGAGATCAGACACATTCACCCATTCACACACCGATGACGAGAGACTGCCGCCAGTCGAACCACCGGGAGCAATTTGGGGTTCAGTGTCTTGCTCGGGGACACTTAGGCATGCAGGGAGACCGGGAGTCGAACCACCAACTTGCAGGTCAGGAAACAACTGCCCTACCTCATTATAAAATTGTACCATTATACTGAAGATGTAACATCTTTAATCTACAGTTAAAAGGTCTGTAGTTTGTCAAAACAAAGACCTTTGATTACTATCACTTGTAAGACTTTTTCTCTAACAAGATTAAGTATTACATGATAGTTTAAGGATTTCCTTGAATGGTCATAATCTCCAGGCAGCTGCACGTTCATGTGAGCTTGCCTGACATCCACTGCCAATGTTAAAGTGGAATTTTTCAACAGATTTACCAACCTTGGAGCTACTTGAAAGGGAGCAATGTTTCTGCTACTTGGTGGGACTTAACGGTAAGTTTAAAAAAAACACACGTTAATGTCTGTTAACACATTGTTTTAGTAACGTTAGAAAATTGTTTTGTAAGTTGCTATGTCTGCATTATGCCAGTTAAAATATGGGGTTTCTCAATTACCTGCTTTGTTTAGAGTGTTACAGGTCTCTTTTCATATACCATTGTTTACCTATCTATGAAGAAGAAAGTAAAATTAATAATGCTGTTGCGGTTCATCATGCTGTCCACTTTTGACAACACTGGCAACAGGAGTTGTGCATGTTCACAAACTATCCACTCATTTTTAGAGGCTCTCTGGTTTTATCATTTTGAAATTATTATAGAGTATTTGGAGTCAACACAATCGATGACTTCGACTCTGAAAATACCTTGACATCAATATTTTACATCAACACATTTTTATTTTGATGATTTTTTGATTTCTAAAATGATGCAATTCATTAAAATGCATGTTTTCCTTCAATATAAGTACATAATTGCCACATGCTTACATCACTCATCTTTGACTCTAGTCATTGATTGGCTTCAGTCAACACTCCAGTTTTAGAAAAACACGGCAGCTGCACCAGAGTTGGCAGAGTCTGACTTGTTTACAAAAGAGGTTTAGTGTACAAGTTTCCAAAGATCTGCTGAGGCTTTGAAAGTATTGCAGTAATTCAAATTATCAGAAAAAAAAAGGTGGTCCATACAATGAGCAAAGATTAGTTGATGTACCACAGCAGCACTAGCACTGGGCACCAGCACTTCAAATGAAAAAAAACAGATGAGTCTTCAGAAACTGCAAAGCACAAGTGTTATCTATTCATAATTATTAAACTTTGACTTTTAACTTTTTTTCCTTGTAGCTGCTAAACTCATAAAATCAGAAAGTTGTCTGTTTGCTACCTTAGAATTTACATTAAATTGGTGTTTTAGAAAATGTTTAGGCTTGGCTTATTCTACATTGATTGATAGTGCCAGTGTGTGTGGACTGTGTTCATGCCTTCTTTTATTTAGTTTATGGTTTGTGTGTGTTGGGCTTGGAGGACAATCAATTGATTAAATTAATCAACTATTCGGTAAACTCAATCATAGAATAATAAATAGAAAAACTGTTTAATGGCAGCCCTGTAGTTTACTCAGCAGATCTGTACATGTGGATGTTGAGAAGAGTGGCCAAATGATGCAGAAATAATATGGTATGTGTAAAGTACTCTTACTTTCAGGGAGACAATCCCCCCTCTTACTGTTTTACCAAGTCTAATTTCTAATAGGTTTATGCATTGGCTTCACAGTCCTGAGCTTCCAATGTGATGAATTACAAGTGAAACCAAATGACTTTTACAGTAAGGTCCCCTTCCTTTTGGAGCGGAGGGAGCATCAGCTTACAAGAAGAGCAAAAGAAAAGATGTATGCATTTTTAGCATGCTAGATTATACACACTTTGCCTTCTTCATACTTTCCCTTCCACAGGCCTTTTGTTCCGT
>NW_018127884.1:1006041-1016848 GCF_001952655.1 Monopterus albus | reverse complement strand
TCTTTGTGTTTCTTTCAAACTGCTTACCTCCAAAAGTGGTGGCAAAGCAAAAATGCATCCACCTACAAAAACAAAGGACTCATGCACAGAGAGACACAAAACCACATCGACAAGATGGGTATGTCCGTGGGCTTAGATGCTAAACAACTATTTTAGCAAAAGGTGCACACATACACTCACTGGTATTACTATACTTATACATCCTTATACATAACCTGGTATTCTTATTTTATTCAGATCATAAGTCTCATCATACTGTATGAATTGAACCACACTAACTTGCTGGGACCAGTTTTTCACTTTCCAAACAAGATATGAGCCCCCACAGTGTTATCCAAACAGAGTTGTGTCCTTACACTGTGAGGAACATCAAGGGCACCCAGAAATGCTCACACCAATTCTCTGACACTGTAAACACTTATGATACACTTTAATATAGCCCTGCGTGTGAGCCTATACTGCAGCTTTATACTGTATAGTAGCCATTTAATAGGCTTGCTCGGCAACACGTATTCTGTGTGCTGCCTCTAATTCAATCATGTTTTCTTTCCAAGCTAATAACAAATAAGTATGAACTAATTAAGCCATATGAGAAAAACATGTTCTTTAGTTGTCAGCACCTTAAACAGTTTTGATTATTTATTTGATTATCAGAACTAAAAATACTAAAAGTGGCCCACATGCAGTGTCATGTTTATCAGCTGAATAAAAGCTTTTAAGCAACTGTCAGTGTTTCATGCAAGGTCTGGATGTGTCTCTTAGTCACTGCCCCAAAATGTCACATGCTATATGTCTGAGGTGAAACATTATTAAATGATGAAAAAAGGGAAAAAGAGGAAGAGATTCCCAACTGAGAGGAACTGAAAACTACACATGTGAAATGAGAAAAATATGAAATGACACAGGGATGGTAAACAGTCCATCTGTGTTTTCCCAAAGGATGTCTGTCATATTTTGAAAGGCACTTAAAGAGAACGTAAGGCAATTCAGAATCAATCTAAGAGAATTCTAATGGCACTGCACTGTTGCTGCTTTTTGTGCCTGGAAAAAAGATAAAAGAGAGGCAATATCAAGTTGAAAATGACAAAAGGACTAATGGATTATTGAAACATTCAGTCCTTCCTATGACGTTCATTTTTTTTCCATAGAAAGCATAAAGCTGACATATTTTCAATTTATGTATTTATGTCATACGGCCCAGGTTCGAGTCAGGATTGCGTCAGGAAGGGCATCGGTGTAAAACACGTGCCAAATGTCAACATGCGAATTGTCAGTTCAACGATTTGCTGTGGCGACCCCTAACAGGAAAAAGCCAAAAGTGACATTCATTTCATTATTTATTTCATATAGTATATCCTAAAGGTGGAGAAATTACTATTTCCTTTTTGTTACTTTATCTTTTTTTATACTTTAAGGAAATTACAGTATATACAAACACAATTCCGAAAAAGTTGGGATAGTATGCAAAATCAAAATTAAAACAGAAATAGTGATTTGTAAATTATCTAATATTACATTGAAAACAATACATCAGCACATTATTTGATGTGAATCCTCATCAAATGTATTTTTTGTTAAAAAAAAAACACTCACTTCCATTCTGATTCCTGCAACACATTCCAAAAAAGCTGGAACAGTAAAGCATTTGCCATGATGTGATGTTACTATTCCTTTTGCCATTTAAAATAGGGACTGAGGACAACTTGTGATTCAGTGTGTCAGGTGTAATTTGGTCCTAAATTTCCTGCAAACAAGTCTTAAGGTGCACAACAGTCCTGGGTCTTCTTTGATGCAATTTGCTTTTCAAAATGTGCCACACGTTTTCTAGTGGGGACAGGTCGGGATTCGGACAGGCCAGTCCAGCACTTGCACCTTTTTCCTTGGCCTTGGTAATGTGCACAGTATTAGTTTTTGCATTGTCTTGTTGAAATATGCATGGGTGTCCGTGGAAAAGATGCTGTCTTGAAGGCAGCATATGCTGCTCCAAAATCTCTATGAATTTTTCAGCATTAATGGAGCCGTCACAAATGAATAAGTTACCGTTACCAAGGGCACTGACACAACCCCAGACCATGACAGACCCTGGCTTTTGGACCTGTTGCTGGTAACAGTCTGGATGGTCCTTTTCATCGATGGTCCGGAGAACACAGTGTCCATTCCTTCCATAAAACACCTGATATACTGATTCATCTGACCACAGTGCACATTTCCACTGTGTGATGGTCCATCCCAGGTTGCCTCTGAGCCCAGAGCAGTCGACTACACTTCCGGACACTGTTGACATAGGGCTTCCTTTTGGCACAGTACAGTTTTAAGTGGCATATATGGATGTAACTATGTATTGTTATTCCTGACACAGGTGTGCCAAAGTAATCCTGAGCCCATGTGGCTATATAGCTTATAGATAAATGACAATTCTCGATGCAGTGCCATCTGAGGGATTGGACAGCACAGTCATCCATCTTAGGCTTGGACCCTTGCCCTTTATTCACTGAAATTCATCCAGATTCCTTGACTTTTATGTTATGCACCATATAGAGTGATGTATATCCAAATACCTTCCTCTCTTTCTTTGAGGAACATTGATTTTTCTGGACACTGGGCTTCCCTTTGCCACAGTACAGTTTTAGGTGTAATTAATGGATGTGACGCATTGTAGTCCCTGACACAGGTGTGCCAAAGTAATCCTGACCCCTTGTGGTTATATAGCTTATAGAAGAGTGCCTTTTTGATGATGGAGCTGATGTTGGTTGCCCACTTCAAATCCTGGAAGCTTGTGAAACCCAGCAACTTGTAGGTCTCTACTACTGATACAGTGCTACTGAGTATAATGAGGGGGGATAGGGTGTGGTGGCTCCTCCTAAAATCCACTGTCATTTCCACTGTTTTCACTGTATTCTGTGTCTGTAGGCTGACTTGTCACCATCTTGGATTAGACCAGTGACCGTTGTGTTTTCTGCGAACTTCAGAATCTTTACAGAGGGGTCCCCTGAGGTGCAGCTGTTGGTGTAGAGGGAGAACAGCTTTGCGGAAAACATACATTCCTGGGGGGCACCTGAGCTGATTATCTGGATGCTAGCTGTGATTTTCCCCAGCTTCAACTGCTGCATCCTGTCTGTCAGAAAGATAGTAATCTGCTGACAAGTATGAGCAAGCACAGTGAGCTGGGACAGTTTAGAGTGGAGGATGTCTGGGATGATGGTGTTGAATGCTGAGCTGAAGTCCACAAATAGGTCCTTGGAGAGTCAGGGTGTTGCAGAATGTAATGCAGTGCAATATTGGCTGCATCATCCACTGACCTATTTGCCCAGTAGGCAAACTGCAGGGGGTCCAGAAGGGGGGTTAGGACATCCTTCAGATGGGTTAACACCAGTCTCTCACTTCATAACTACAGGTGTCAGAGCGGCAGGTCTGTAGTTGTTCAGTCCACTGAAGGAGGGTTTCTTGGGAACCAGGATGATGGTGGACCATTTGAAGTAGGAGGGGACTTTACCCAGCTCCAGTGATCTCCTAAAGATCTGTGTGAAGAATGGGGCAGGCTGATCAGCACAAGCTTACAGACAGGAAGGGGCCACACCATCTGGGCCTGGTGCCTTTCTGATCTTTTGTTTTATGAAAAAGCCATACGCATCCTTATCACAGACCTTCAGGGGCTGGTTGTGGATCCGAGGTGGGGGGAGAGAGGTGTGTGTAGATGAAAACATTCAGTTCATCTGACATTTGATGGCTCTCCACAGCAAGGAGGATCGTTTCCTGTAACCGGTGATGTTACTTAGGTTCTTCCACATTGATGATGGGTCATTAGACAAACACTGATTTTCTTTCAGAGTAGCTGCTCTTTGCTACTCTGATCTCCCTTGTCAATGTGTTCCTAGCCTGCCTGTATAGGATCCTGTCCTCACTTCTGTAGGCTTCCTCTTTGGCACAACAGAGCTGCTTGAGCTTTGCTGTGAACTAGGGCTTGTTGTTATTGTATGTGCAGAAGGTCTTAGTGGGCACATACATGTCCTTACAAAGGCTGATGTATGGCATCACAGTATCAGTGTATTCATCCAGATCTGTAGCTGCAGCCTCAAATACACTCCAGTCTGCACAGTCAAAGCAGGCCTGTAGCCTCCTTGACTTGGCCTCCTTGGTCCATCTCCTCACTATTCTGACTACAGGCTTTGTAACTTTAAGCTTCTGTCTATAGGTAGGTATGAGAGGGATCATGCAGTGGTTCGAGAGCCAAAGGACTGTGATAGGCATTCCTTAATTACAGTGTTGCAGTGGTCCAGTGTGTTTTTGTGCCTGGTGGGCCGGGTGGGATAACTGACATACTGTCTGTATTTGGGCAGTTTGTGAGTAAGGCTTGCTCTATTAAAATCCCCCAAGATAATGAGCAGGGAATCTGGATGTTTCTATTCTATGTGAGTTATATCATGGTGGGAACCAATCATTACTTATCAAGAGAGACTCAGAGTAATTAATAAATGTGCAAATTGTTGCAAGTGGAAAACATTAATGAATAATTTTCGATACATAATCAAGTAATTTGGAAATGAACTTGAGAGTAAATCCAGGAACCACGATAATGAATAGTGGCGATTATCAATTTAGAACCATCTCCCTTATGCCCCCAAGGGACCTGTGCTAGTTTTAGAGGGAGAAAAAGGGGGAGGAAGGATTTCTGTTCTGACACCGTGATAATGTGCCAGTGCCACTCAAAGATCCAGAGTGACACACAGCTGTGGAAAGAATGAATTTCCACTACATTCCACTGTCATGTCTGCTCCAGTTCAGTCCATTATTTCAAGTGGAATCATCTTTATGTCTACAAATCTGTAGCCTTGTATGCCATACGCCAGGCTTTCACCACTTTAATGACAAACATGTTGAAAACTGTGCTAATTATTTATACTGGGTCCTCATTCTGTCAGCGATTCAAAGATAGCTTCAAGTGTCTCATGAAGATGTCTGATATTTATGACATGCCAGGAATAGGTTGAGCCATGCCTTTCTCAATTACTGATTTATTTCTCTGAACAGCCTGTTTTTTGTTAGTTGGTGACTTAATGGATCGTTTCTGACTTCAAAAGCAGTCTCTTTCATTACTGCATTTGTGACCTTTTACTTTAAACAGGTGCTATAATTCAAATATGTGCTTCATCTTCATATGACTTCATACAGCCTCCACTCCAGTCTCAAACTTAATAATCAAATTTTTTCATATAACTGTTTGGTAAAGCTCTGACAAAGACTTGTGTCCCTTATAGCTTTCTATTTCTTTCAGGATAGCTAAGCAAAAAAAAAATGTTGCATAGGAGTGGTCTGTATCTGCAGTTCCCTCAGAATGGAGTACAATGTAAAGCTCATCTACATCAGCTTACTAATTAATGGTCTTATACTTGTATAGCGCCTTTCTATGCTTTTACAGCACACTCAAAGCGCTTTCACATTATTCTGCCATTCACCCATTCGCACTCCCAAGCACTCACGCATTCACACACCGGTGACATCACCGGGAGCAACTGGGGGTTCAGTGTCTTGCTCAAGGACACCTCGACATGTTGACTGGACAAGCCGGGAATCGAACCGCTAATCCTCCAGTTAGGAAATGACCCGCTCTACCTCCTGAGCCACAGCCGCCCCCCTAATTAAGAATCTGATCTCATGGTAATTGGCTGGAGTTGCCTTTGAAAATCTGGACTCCCTGGTTTACTAACAGCACCTACAAATCAAGTTAGGCAGATTGATTCCAATGTTTAGTTTAGTTCATAGTTATTTCTGTCAATAATCACCGAGCTGACCTCAGAGGGACTGAACTGGTTTATACCTGTATATCTTTGGCCATAATGATATTTGCGCCGTCACATGTCTAGCCATATATATATTCTAGAATCAATTCCCTCATTTCGTTGTTTTTGTTTTCCTCTGTTTTACATCTCTATAGATTTTCTGTTTAATTTGGGTCAGCACTGTGAAGGAAGACAGAGTATTGATTTCTGTCTAAGGGGGCTTACGGGAACCAGAATAAGCCTGTCTTCTTGAGGTTTCACAGCGAGCTGTGACAACATGCAGAATAAACCCTTAAATCTCAGTGCAAATCTGTTGCCAAAGTAGGCTAACCTCAAAATCATCGTGTCTCCCACCTTAGCTCAGGTGGGCAGTCACACATGCACTTCTATGAAGAGAAAGGATAGCAGTACAATAAACCTCACTGGTTATGCAGAGGTATGATATTCAGGTCTGACTGAACATAGAAGACGTAGGGGGATCTTGTCTACTAATGCTGGGGCGTAGCATCCCAGACACACACACACAGGTCAGGATGCTGACAAGCTGAAGTTGTTTGTTGTTTCAAAAGTGGTGATAATTGTCCACTGATGCACATCTCAAAAATGCCCTCCTGGGTCATACTAGCTTTTCACTTCCTAACTTGGGAATATATATTCACTTAGATGAGAGAGGAACAAGTACGACAAAACAAAAGTAGAAGCCAAATGCATGAAAGCCAAGAACTTTAGCACATTATGCAAAGCAGTTAAACTTTTAATGAGTGCTTAAAGTGGAGATGCAAATTAGTGATTGGGGCGAGAGAATTTACCTCAGCGACTTGTTGTTTGAAACAGCAAACCACACACTGGTGTAAACACATATGCATGCACTCCGGGATAATCTTACTCTTGATAACAGTTTAGATTTTAGGTATATCTTGCCGCCTAGTAAGGAATGACATCATCCTTTGACCTAATCAAAGTGTAGTTCAGTCAACTCACTGGAGATGGACTAAAAGAATGACAATTTTAGTGTCAATTCATGAGAATGATTCATGAGATGACAATGGCAACCAGCCAGAAAAGCATTTGTACCATTTCTGAACTACATTTTAACATTATTAGCTGCTAGATGTGGATTGTTGTATTTATTTAGCAATGTGATTTTGGTATCCCAACTTTAAAATGACTAAAAATTTGTAAACATGGTTGTTTATAGTGTTAAACTACAGTTTAGTTGGCAGAGCCAAAACACAAATGTGCGGTTATAGTTCTTCTAAATGCATATTAGCATTTTTTTAGTACAAGCATTTGTACTAAAAAAGTAAATGCAAAAGAGGTAAACAGAAACATCACATGGGAAATGCTAGACAAATGTATTATCATATTTCTGGTGTAAAAAAAAAAGAAAAAAAAACATATTTGATAACATTCTTGCTTGGTTGATTTGGTCAACTATTCAACTATCCCTGCATGGCTGACAGGATTAATCAGTGCATGAGTTTATGGGGAAAAAAAGGCTGCTTGGGCAGGAGGTCATTTGAATTGCTGAAGGGAGGATAAAATGAAAGCAAATTAAGAAATAAGGCAATATACAGAAGGATGCCATCTAATACAGAAGCTGTAGAGAAAGAAGAAAAAATACTGGGAAAGTCTTTTTGAGAATGGAGGCATTTTCATTTATTAGATCCTGTATATGACCAGGGGATAATTGAAATTGAATGCTGCCTGAATGATCCTGACTCCATATCCACTACCATCCAAACACACATGAACAAACACATACACTTTACACACGTACAAAAAAAAAAGTCCACAAGGACAATAGAAAAGCAAAGACAAACTTTGTATCAAAATAGTGCCTACAGGGTCTCTGTTTCCCTGATTTTTGGTCAACTTAAGACTCACACACACCATCCCTATACACCAGTGTTTGGCTGCACACTAACATAATAACTGTGTTATTTATTTATTTCAGCATAATCAATAAATCATGGCATCCACTGCAGACATATTTTTTCTTCTGGAAGAGTGACTACCAGAATTTATTTTTCTGAAGAATTTGTGTAGCAAATATTCCTCTGTCCAGTGATAAACACTACTGGCACATCGCTCCGTGAGCTTGGCAATCTCAAACTATTTGTTTATGAAAATCCAAGAATTCCAGCCCAGATTCAAGCCAGACTTTGCTAGAAAAAGGCAATGTGTGTCACTGTGGCTCCCTTTGTCCCAATATTTCACTTTGGTGACATCCTTTATCTGGGGTTTCTCCCACAGCAAACATTTGTTTTCCTTTTCATTGCCCATTTTATGCCTCATATTTTGCTTTATTTGAAGAGTAATTTACTACACATAGCAAAAAAAATAATCTTCATAACCCTGAATGTGTCACAGTCAGGCCCTTTGTCATGCTCTAAGACTGATTTTGTACTACATATCCACTGATATGTGCCATTAATTTATCTGGCAAGGTCTGTTGTTTGGACATGTCCTGCTTTTACAACAGGTTTGATATAAATTGCATCACTTTACCGGCCAGCTTCTCTTTTGTGCCCCAATCACCCTTTACAATCATTTATCATACAGCTGTTTTTAACTTGCTGCCCTCTGTTGATCTTAACACATTGCTCACTGCTTGTCCCTTACCCAACACTTTGTGCTATTGATCCACGCCGTGGCACCACTCTCTTAGTGTCAGCACCAAACACAGGATCATCAGCGTCTCGGGTTTCTCTCTCGTGTTTACAAACACACCTCAGTTGGTATTGAACACGCGCAACACACACGCGCCTATGAACACTTTGGCTTGGTCTCACAGAAGGTTTAACTTTTATTGGCTTCTTTGCCTTTTCTTCTCTGGGGAACAAGGTCAAGACTCATCAAATTAAACCTCAACACCAGCATCAGATTAAAGGTCACAACAACATCCTTCACATCTTTTTTGACCTCAGATATTAATATGTCATAATATATCTAGATTAATGACTTTCTTTAGCTGTGGACCTTCTTATCATATTGGCCCTATTTCATTTATAGGATCCGGCTTCCTTGTTCTGCACTTACTGTGTGTGAGGAGTGGTCTGTATTCCTCGAATCACCCTACGCCTGGTGGGTAGCTCAATCTCAATATCATGTTATCGGACTCGGGGGCCAAGAATATAAATACCATGCACCATAAGTCTCTCCTGTTCAATAACCATTATAAGATCTACTTTATACATTAGAAGCACCTGATGGGGCAGTAAATTCACAGCTGCACCTCGACCATCTCGGCGTGCATCCAGAGGAAAAATGGATGCTGAAGCCAAGGAAAGAGTAAAATGGAAAGTAGAAGCTGAAAAAAAGAAAAGAAATAAAAAAAAAACAATGTAAAAAGAGTAAAGAATTACAGAGGAAAGCATGAGATGCAGAAGGTGAGCTAGTGATCAAAGGCTGCAGACAAGAAAGTGAGGAAAACAGCGAGGAAAAAATGGGGGGAAACAGTTACAACTTTATTGGTTTGGCTTCCTCACTATCACAATTAGCTACTGTATTTCTGTAATAAGCTTTGTACGTCCAGTGAATCATGCATTCTATTTCCAATAGTCGTTCTTAATGCTGCATAGTCCTGCACTATGAGATCTATCTGCTCACACAAAAGGTTCATGTTCCTCATGCTGAGACTATTTCAACACCACGGCCAGCATCTGTTCACTTTCCAAGAACAGCAATCAATAGAAAACATATTTCCATCCAACTCCACAGCTAAAGTAAAGCCCACACCGAACAGAGCATGGAAATGGCAATAAATGTCCATTCTCAAAACACACCATATGCAAGTACACACAACATACACACACAGATGCGCGCCATTGTTTACCACATAAGCACGATTGGATGCAGCATAGAGTTTACGCTTCAATGCACTTTTTCATTTGGAAGGCCAGGGTGGTTACCAACCGAGCAAGAGCTGATTAAGAAAACAGTCCCATTTAATTCCTTTCTCCTCAATGGCCAGCAAGAGAAATGTAATTAAAGCCACTAAATCTCCCATGGGCCCTGCTACCTGCTACATGGCCAACATGACACGTCATGTAATTCGCCTGACCTACAAAGGCGACGCCAGTTATTTGCCGTGTTTGCAGGGTGAGCGCAGGCCTTTGAATGAGACAGCCAGAGAGAGAGAGAGAAGGAGGGTAAAAGAGGAAGAGAGAGGCCTGTGATAGCTGACCTCTACTAGAGGTCCAAGGACACTAGACAGCCTTCACATGAGCAGAGGCATATTGAAGCCACAAATACTCACACACATACTGTCGGATACGATGCACACCAAGCCTGCTGGTTTATAGCTAGGTAGGTGACCAGTGGCCACTGTAGGTTCAAAACCACAATTTGTCTAACCATTAGTTGATCACATTAATCAAACATTCTATCAATAAAAGTTCTATGAGAAAACCAAATGTGGTCAAACAGTGTAACAGAAGTCTAGCATTATCAGCAGTCAATTCCCTTCCCTGTTAATACAATCTCCAGTGACATTGAAGCAATGACAGGCACTGTATGAAGCAGATGTACTGTAGATGGCCAGCCTGAGACCGATTTCATAACACTTTTCATTATAGTGAGTTCAATTACATTAGAAGTGCACTGTATAGGACAGTGATCGTCAGCATCTTCTCCCCTTAACCGACCATTTGTGTATCCCAAAGAGCATATTAATTGTTTTACTGACTTTATGGAGACTATGTGAATGTATATCTATACGTGTATGTGTGATTACATGTTTTTCAGTTCAAGTCTTATAAATTCGTGGCACAGTATTTCTGGTTAAGGAATTATCATTGTGAGAAATGCAAATATTTATGCAAAGCACAGTTGGAAACAGTAATAACTTTAACCGGCAGTTGTGAGTGCCAGTAATCTACTGTACCTTTCATTCTGCCAAAAATGTAGAGCTCATGTTGTGTGCTGGGACATTTAATGGGCACGTATTTGCCTCTAACACTGGTGTACTGGTTTCATGGCCTATCCTATTAGTCAGTATTGACATATTCATTGTTTAATAATTTTTT
>NW_018127884.1:1002634-1006026 GCF_001952655.1 Monopterus albus | reverse complement strand
GTGCTGGTTTATTCAGAGGATCACAGGTAAAATTCACATTACACGTCCAAATCTCTCTCACCCCTCTACCTGCGCGCAGGCAGCAGAAAGGCTCAAGAAGCCTGGACCAAAACGCCTATATAATCTTAATCATTTTTGGGCTAGCCCATGCTACAAGGGGCGTCAAACCGTGACGCCACCCGATAAGCAAGCTTTGCAGCTGCTATAACGTTTAGCCAAAACATGAGGAAAAGTCAAGGTGCGTGACTGTTGTTTTCGTGGTGTGTATCTAAAACAATTGGACATAACCTTACACATTAAGACAAATATTAAGACTAGCATTACAGTTGACACTAACAGCAGTTTTCCTGTAACCTTGACGTGCCTGCAGTCTGCACTGCAGGCTGAATAGTTAACAGCCTAAGCTAGTCACCCTGTCTGCACTAAACATTCATAGACAACAAATCTCTGAATATCTATCTAACTAAAAAATAACCTAACAGTATTATATAAGAAAATACACATTTGCCAGCTTAATACTAGTTCACATTAGCATGTCACTAATGTGAACTACAGTATTTGCCTGATTTGTATCTAATTCAGGGGAGATGGTGCTTTACGACCAACCAACTAAGGTGCAGCACTACCCTGCTGGAAAATTAAGAATATTACGTTGAAAAGTTCAAATTTAAACAAATTCACAGTATTAATAGCTTACTCTATTTACAGCATCTACATTGTGCTTTCTTCAATTGTTAATGAGAAATGTGAGGATTTTAATAATTAATTTTCTTCAAGCATATAAACGCACAAATGCTTTTAATGGCAATATTGTTTTATGGAGCTGAACAGCAATACGCATCATGTAATATGCAAAAACAAAAGAAAAGAAAAGTGATGCAGAATAAAACCTAAAAAAATGCCCTAAGTATGTCAACTGAAAGCAGAAGATACTTTCTGGCTGATGGTAACATGGTCACTTGCCCAGAACCCAATTTATTCGCAAAACTTTAGTCACAGTGAGTCTTAGAAATAACTGCTGTGCTGCACAGGGGTCTATATTCTGAGAAAGCAAGGAAACCGACATACTCAGTAGCAATTCAAACAAGTCATACAATGTTTCTTTCAGGAACTGGCCACATTGTCTTTATAAATACAGCATTAACAAGACCTCATTGAACTCTCATGCTATATTTTTCCAGGCCAAGGCAGTTCACAGTGTGAACATCAGAAAATAAAAGGATGATAGTGACTCACCTCATTAAATACTGTATCAGCCTCTTCCAAAAAATTTAAATTAAAAATGTGTACATTTTGTTTCGACCTGCAATTTTGTGCAAATTGTTGTCTACAAACCTCAACTGAGGCAATGCAAACTGTTACCTTTGCCCTGTGACAATTATCATGTTTGGTGATTAAGATAACCTATTTAGCACTTCTCACAATTTGTGCTACCTTAGCCATTTAGAAAAACAGCAGTACACAGGCCTGCTATGTGACAGTCTCTGGCTGCACAGTGGCAAATTTGTGAAGGCAGCAGGAAATATCTGTGGCAAGCGTTGCTTTGTTTGCTGGTTTCATTAATTCTTCAGGAGGGTATATCTCAAAAAGTGCCAACAAATACAGTGGAGAAACATGTGCTCTGGCACCAATCCATGTTTCTAATTGGGAACCTTGGGCTTCAGGAGTGCATGATGCACCTTCGCTCTGAAAGTCTCCTCCATTATTCATATAATTGTAAGAATTACAGAACAAGAACTAGCAGCCCTTCTGACTAAGCTAGTGGAAAAGGATGAAGGCTGCACACAGATAAAATGCTTAATAATCTATTTTGCTTCAATAGCATGAACTTAGCATATTAACTCTACCTACATAGTTATTTTAAGACATACAGTACTTTAGAAACAAATACTACAAAATCAATGGCATTTTGCTATCCTCTGATTCTCCAAAGGATTCCTTAAGAACAGTGTAAAGGGAAAAAACATATAGCTGAGTCCCAGTGACTTATGGACCCTCAGGCTTCCTAATTATATTTACTGATTTTTAGTTTTCCATTCAACAAAAATGACAAAGTAAAAGACAAAAAAAGAAAGAAAAAACCCTAGAACCATATTTTACTGTTCATCTCAGCAAAGAGAAAAAAGCATCTATGGATATAAATACAAGGTTATTTAAAAAGAATGAACCGATTTCATTATGCAATATTTTATTAAGGAAAAGTAATACAAAACTCCAGCCAAGTCACAAGTATTCTACTCACAATCAACTTTTATAATGGTCTTTTTCAAATGGTCACTGACTCATTCCATGACGATGCTTGAGAACTGAAGCAATGCGTAACGAAATTGGTTCAGTCTTTTTGAATAACCCTGTATATTCAATATATTCGGCCACTAAAGTCAGATCTGTGCAACATGTGTTTCATATAAAGGCTCTGATTAACATGGCTGATACATTCAAATTAACATAGTCAAGAAAGGCTTTCCGCATTATGTTAAAACCAACTTAGAGTGTAATAAGCAGGTCAAAGGGTTCAACACAATATGTTCCGTTATTATCCTATACCACCCGGATATTGTGGGTGTCTTACAAGTAATCCATTCCTCCAGAATGTTATAACATTTGTTAATTTTCTACGATGTGCACCTGTATTATGCTTATTAGGGAAACTAAGGAGAAGAAGCTTTGGGTCCAGTTCTATTTCAATTCCCAACATATTCTGCATTTCACACAGGGCAGCTTCCTGGTATTTTTGTACTTGAGGGCAAGTCCATAGAAAGTGTGTAAGACTGCCAATATTTATTTTACACCTAACACACGCTGAAGAAGTGCTAGGTCTATAGAAAGGTCTCTACAGTCAATAAAATGAGTAAGTTTCACAGCTGTGTTTTGGTCTCTCACATTAGACACAATCATAAACATGATGCTATCCATATTGACACAGCTTTTACTAAAGAAACACCATTAATTGAACATCAACAATTAACGGTTCACAGTGATACAGCTGAAACTTTATATGTGTCATATGCTTGGCATTTCCCACTCACAGCTATTTTGATGGATGCTTTACAGATCAACACACACTAAAATATGTGTTTTTTAAAATAAATATTACTGCAAAACACATGGGCTGACTGGTGTTAATCTTGAATAGCCACAAGCAGTGTTGCCCTTATCCTTTTACATGACTGAACATCACACAAACTCGCAAGTGATCACACGAAGCCACTCATTAGAAAGGAGGAAAATCTAAGGTACAATACAATACACTGAATACCAATGCCTATTAGCTAGGTGACACCTCCTCTTTGTATTAATGATTCTTTTAAATCAATGCACACGTCTGTTTGATGGCAACATACTGAAGAACAAATCCTGAAACCTTTAAAGTCTTCTGACATCCTCAATAA
>NW_018127884.1:997142-1002608 GCF_001952655.1 Monopterus albus | reverse complement strand
CCCTACACACCTGCTCCTCTCCTGTGAGAATGTTGGGAAATACAAAATCTGAGAACACTTTATTGCATTTGATCCTCCATTCATCTCACATGTGGTGGGCCTAGCCAGCTCCCAGAGGTAGATATGAGTCAAGAAGAAAAGAGAAAAGTGTGGCCATCCTTCAATAGTTATTAGAGATGCAGCCGTCAGTGTAAATGAGGTACTAAGTAGACAGCACAAGGCAGAGAGAATAAGGAAAAGAAACAAAGAAGAGACAGAAGGAAATTGAGGTTGGGAGTAGAAAGGGAACAGAAGAGAGATGAAAACAATAAATAGTGTAAAAGAGGGCTAGCATATGAATGGAATACAGAGAATGGGAAGACATGAGAGAGAGAGAGGTTTTAAGGCAAAGTAAGAACTGGAATTGGGATTGTCATATTCAGATGTGTCTGTGGGAATGAGTTCATCACTAGAATCACAGTGGAATTGGGAACTTGTTAGCATCTTAAACAAATGGGGTGAGTTACCCTAGCTGCAGTTTGTTTGATAAGAAACGTGGTATGGATTAAATGAAGCAGCAAAGTATCATCCAAGGAAGTCTTAAACAAATGCAAACTAGAGTATTTAAAGTAAATTTTAGTTGTAATTAAGTGTGTTGGCCCTGCAAGAGTTACCAATGTGTGAATATGTTTCATTTCACACAGTTTATGGAGAACAAACTTTTATAGATACAATAGCACATCTGGATCTGTGGTATTTATTAAATAATCCAACCATTTTCAGAGATCATGTTCTTTATTTAGAGCTTAAGCATACCATCTTCGCAAAGTAAGAATATGAGGTTAAAAACAAACAAACAAACAAAAAACTCACAGAAATCAATTCCATTGATGTGCTTGTGGTGTACAAAAATACAGTTTTTATTGACGACGTCCCTGACCTTTGGTTGAGATGTTTTTTTGAAAGTGCCTAATCCAGTGTGCATCTCTGCTGAAAAGCAGGTTGATTAAGGCACCAACACATTTCTTTTTTTAAAAACTCAGGTACAAAATCATATTTAGTAAGAAAAACCTAAAGTCACCCAAAGGAACAGTCATAGGTTACATGAGCACCCGTTCTACTGTGTTGCTATTTTTAATGGATTCCTTGTGTTTTGCAGTGTGGGCTGCCACATTTAGAAAAAGCTCTTTTTGAGCACAAAGCCACACGACTGTAGTATTTATTGCTTCACATCTTTTTGAATCAACACATAATAATTACCTTCCTAGGCTACTCTAGTCATTTCCTGCACTTCATTCAAGCTACAGTACAGTGATAGGGATTTGTTGGTGCTGGTTGCCCTTTTCCCTTGATGTCTTTTCCTTAGACATGTTTCTCAGTAGTAGAAATATTTCCAGACCAGGAGTCCTGCTGCAGTGCTTACCCCCCCACCCCACCCCCAGTCATGAAAGCTCTACAGTACCTCCACCCCCTGACAAGCTAGTTTACATTTTATTGGCAAAAGTCTTGATAATCCAGGCCAATTGTAATAAAATAAAGAAATAAATTCAATATACTCATTGCCTTTTAAGATTTAGAGCAGCATGTTAAACATACAACAACAGTATAACAACAGTATCATCATGATGCTCAGCTGGAACAGTTTATAATGACCACTGGCTAACAGACTGACAAACAACATGCAGAGAGGATGGCAGAGGCAGATTTGCCATTCAGTGTGTGTCTTTCTATGGTTGTGTGGACAAATTTGAAGCTGTTGTCACAACACGTGGTGACCCAACATATTACTAAGATGCTTTATGTCTGAATGTGTGCGGAAAACCTGAAGGAGTTTAAAGGTATTATTATTTAGTAATGATTGAAGACAAAAAAAAACCA
The DNA here is from genome assembly GCF_001952655.1 of Monopterus albus. NCBI lineage: Eukaryota > Metazoa > Chordata > Actinopteri > Synbranchiformes > Synbranchidae > Monopterus > Monopterus albus. Next base: position 1,000,751 of record NW_018127884.1, on the reverse strand, counting down.
ACAATATTGATTTACTGTCTACATGACACACTTATTATTTAGTTATTTAGATTAGTTATTTTTTATTATCTTTTTATTTAATTGTGACCACAAAAATTACAATTGTGATCAAAGTTCACATATATCAATTTCTCACCCCTTGGGTGGTATGTAATGAGAGTTAGTAGGCATGAAAGAAAAGCAATCTTCCAGCATTTTAGAAAAGGTACATGAAGTAAGTACTTTAATTTTTTTAAACACAACCCCCTGTATTTTAATCTATTTTCTTCAAAGTTTAAGAGATGAAAGAGTCGGTGTGAGCTCCAGCAGCATTACACAGAAACCAAGGACTCTGACAGGTTCCTTGATAATCCATGAACTCTGTAATTATAATAAAAATTTGTTTGAAGATACTTATTAGTACTTTCTTTGGCATTTGAACATTGTGTATAAGACCTTGAATTGAATCATTATTACCATGGCACTCTGGGTTGAAACAGGTTATAATGATCAATTTTATGGTTGGTGTACAACAGACTAAAAGCAAAGGTTGGTCAAACAGCACAGCTGCTTCTCTGTGCAGTTTGTCCTCTCCAGTCCCTTTTTGTTTGTTTGTTTGTCGAGACTGTGCAATGACTACACTACTTGTAACATTTCAAGAGGCTATTCAATCCTCCATGAAAAAAGAAGAAGAATTGATAGCTTGAGGCAATAAGTGCTCTAAACTTAAAGCCTCTAATGTTTTCTGAAGTTGCCCAGAGGCAGATTCTTTAAATGCTTATTAGATATGGTCAGGGCTGGTAGATTTTATATCATTATAAAAAACAATCTTGCTTGTGAAAGAATAAAATAATCATATGAAAAAAATATATCTAAAGAGTCACATTTAAAAGCTGCAGTGCAGTAGGCTTGAATGTACCCAAAAGGCACAAAAACACCATGGACAAGTTGCCAGAATAACTGAGAGGCTGGCACAGACAGTGTTCTAAACAAATGCATACATTTCACACAGTAAAAATACACCTGAACATAGTGAGATCATGCACAGATGTCATGATTCGGTTCCACTGCTTCCCGTCCGGCTTTTATTTTGACACTGTTTCCTGTTTTGTTTCACCTTAGTTCTGGTCTTTTTACGTTCTCCATCGCTCACATTAGTTTCACCTGCTGCATCATTATGTGCACCTGTTCACACCTCTATTTAGGCAGCGTCCTCCCATGAGGACGCTGCCAGATTGTTCTAGACCCCAGCTCTGACTTTCCCGCATTCCTTCGGTTTTGGTATCTTGTGTTTTGACCCGGATTGTTTCTTTGGACCATTCTATTCTGCCTCGCCCTCGGTGTATGATTATCGGACTTTCTCTATTGGACTACGAACTTCGGATTTCCCTGGATGTATGTGTTTGCTGGCTCTGACCTAGGACCGATACTGACCGTGAGTTTTTGTGTCAACCGTGTCTTGTGTGATTTTGTTGGTAGTTTCAGTTCTCTTAATAAAGAGACGGTTTTTGTTTTACACTTACTCGTCTGGCATTATAATTGAGTTCACTAAAACACTCTTCGGCCGCATCACGCGCGCCGACCCTGACACACAGAACCCTTTAAACATTGGGCCACCACAACATAAACCTGTCCTAGTTTTTGCAATCAACCTTGTCTTTTGCTAGCAGCATCTTTCTTTAAAGAGTAACCTAACACACCCTGTGTTACTGACCTCTCTCGTTGATGCAGCGATGTGAAGTGTGACAGTACACTGTGACATCTCTGTCAGGTGTGGTTACAGGTTCAACAACCCAGTTCACTCAAACCACACTCATGAGCTGGAAGTGGTCAGAGATGAAACAAAAATTTCAACTAGTGATGTATGATACCATTTATTTCCTTGCCTTTTCAATACCAAGTAAAATTTAGGCTGGAATCACCAATACCGATACTTTGTGCAATACTTTTAATAACAACAAATGGTAGCTGGAATATAAAACAAACAAGAAAATGAAAACAAGTGGCAGAACTGACAAATACTTGTTAAGTTTTCATTGTAAATAACCAGTTATTTGTTACCAAGATTCAGTATGTCCTTTGACCCTAACACACACTGTGAAAACATGTTTTTTACCTCATAAAAAGCATTAAAATATTTTAACAACTGTATTGTGCCGATGTTTATTATTGTGCTTGCACTGGTAAAAAATGTGATCAAAGTCATTGTTTGGGTTTTCCAGCTAACAAAGTTTGCTCTTCAGTCTCCACACTTAGTGGGCTCTATTGTTCTGAAATGGGGTGCAGAAGCAAATGCAAGTCTAAACTCCAGATGAAGGTGTGTCTTACAATTTTTTGCAGTTTTGGTGACAACCGGTGTTGGTGCATATTGGGCACAGTGGGAGGAATGCATTTTGAGCAGCTGGAGTCAGGGCTAGCTTTAGTAATAGCCAATCAAACCACCTCCTCTCATCCCCTATAAAAGCACCACGGGAAACTTGACTTTGATTGATGTCACTGATGTCGTGATGGCTGATCCAGAGAGGCTCCATCAGAGAAAGTTTTCACATGAGGAAACTGATATACTTGTCTGTGAGGTGCAGAGCCGCCATGATCGCATCTACAACAAGCTGACAAACATAATAAATCATGTCTCTGGAGAGGTGCAGCATTTGCCTGCATTCTTCCTCTGACATGAAAATATATGAGATGGGACGACATAAGATTGTTTCAATATACCTTCTTCTCCTACCAATTATGTACTGCATTCCAAAGCTGTGATGAAAAAAAATATTTATTCTACAAGTATTGTCCATTTCAAGAAATGTCCATTTCAGATGTTTTCTAATATGACATACCAGCTTTTGTGTATGGAAAAAAGAGCAATTATATAGCATAATTTACTCACGGCATAAGGACCAATGATGCATCATGATGCACGCCAACCCTGTTTGACCATATTCATATCTGTAGCCACAGGACTGTATTGATCTTATTTGAAAATATGTTTTTGGCAAGTCCGTAGTGACTTTATTTTAAGATGGTGTGACTGTTAAAATACTTTTGGGTACCTGTGCTTGTGCCTCCTAGCCTAGACTGTTGTTAGGAAAATTGCAATGCACCTGTGTTTGCGATAAAACGTGGTCTGAGCAGGTTTAAACGTCAAAGCAATTTCAGTTAAAATGAGCACTAAAATTGCTCTGTGCTGCCTGATCAGCGTAAACACCTCAGCTGCACTGCTCCTCCCACCCCATTGACTTGTGCCAAAGAAAAACTGCATAAAGACTGTGTTTGAGGCAACGCTGGCTTTGCGCTGGCAGGAAAATTCAGCCCTTTGTGTTATTTCTAACACTTAGTGAGTCACTAAAATATTCAGTTCTCTGCTAACATAATTAGATTAAAACTATGTGTGTGTGTGTGTGTGTGTGTGTGTGTGTGTGTGTGTGTGTGAAGATCTACTCTATCTGCTCTCCTTTGTTTTAGTTATTGTTTGTGTTGACAAGCTTTCACAAAGTGTCATGTTTACTCATTGGCATTAAACTGGAGAATGCACAGTTTGTTAGGTTATGACAGAACTTCTTTTTATGTATGGCTTTTGTGTTTAATCCAAACTGTTGTCCTATTTACATTAAATAATTGAAATAATTACAT
>NW_018127884.1:993643-997115 GCF_001952655.1 Monopterus albus | reverse complement strand
AAGAGACAATCAAGTTTATCAACTTGCATATATAAGTGCTCTTAAACAGGTTTTATGATTAGAGAAGAGCTTATTAATGGGGCTGTTTGGGCATCAATGTACAGTATCTTTCCACAACTTCACTCGAAATATAAAATTGATGACTGAGATTGAGGTAAAATTTTCACTTCAATGAAACATTGGATGGTGCATCTGACAGCATCTATTTAAATTTTTAGATGCTTTAAAATAGTCGCTCATCACAAAAGAGAAGTGTATGGGCGTAGGAAAGATAACCTGAAAGCATGCTATAATGTTAACCCAGGGCAGAAAATAAGTCATCCTCATTCAAAGTATTTAAATTATCATTTAAATGACAAGTATGTTTGGCTTTGAACATTTTAATTAAGCGCTTTAGCAAAAAAATATATTCTGCTTCACCTTTCTGTTAATTAAAAACCATTTAGGTTAGTAAACTGTAAATTAAAAATATTTGATCATGTTATAACTAATTTCATTCAAAACCAAAATACTCATAGCTTGGTAAAATAAGATGTAATGACTGTTAAAGGCCAGCATTTGACAAAAAAGTGATTATAAAAGTGCCTTAGGGATGACTAGTTGTAGACCAACCTGGAAGTTAGAATTGCCCTGGGTCCTTTGACAAAAAGCCAAAATGTCCATACTTGTTTCCTGTGTTTCTTTACTGAATGGTGGAAAATCTGTGAAAGATTTGTAAACAGCTGTACTGTAACAGTTTATACCATCATAAAGGAGCTACATACACCATTATAAGAGATAGTCTAATACCAGTAGTTATGTAAATGAGCCACTTTCTTAAATGGAGCAGAATCATACACTCACTTGCAGCCACTCATGGCCTCTTCTCAAGGAAACAAATACTGCCTCTGCTTTCAAAAAAACTTGACAACCTTAACGTGAGAAGCATTATGAGCACAAACTTATGGTTGCTGTTTTTTAGCGGCATAGTGTGTTTTGTTCCTTCAGTCAAAGAACTTTGGACAAAGTTATTAGGATTGGCATCTTGTAAATGCTTTTTTTGTCACAAACTGCAATCAACACAAAAGCGTCCACCTAATAAACAAAGGAACTGTTGTATTGCTCAACCTTGCTTGAATGAAAGCTTGAATGAGCTACAGTCAGACATTTTGAAACGTGCAGCAGCCCTGGAAAAACCATATCATCTCAGTATTTGTACCTATCTGTTGAAACAATGAAAACCACAATTCATAAACTTTATATGTACTCACACCTGAGCTCTTCCATATCCTATCATCAACATTAGTAATGACAACAAAGCTATTTGCACTCAAGTCCTCTCTCATAGTGATTCAAACAGTGCATTAACTATGTAGTGTTTGCTGTGTTTTCCTCTCTGGCTGCCAAGAGTAGATGAAAAAATGAAATGGTATATTGTAATTGCATTTCAGTGTTTTGAACAACGTTGACTAGAAAATCTTTACAAGATTTTGAAGTTCCAGCTGGTCTTAAAATTGGTTGTTTCGGCTCCACTCAGACTGGATTATAGTTGGGATTGCTACCTTTAAAATCAACCCCATCAATTCATCTACTGTAGCATACTGTACATTTCTTAGCCCATCCATTTTCTTGCTATTGTTGTGGAAAAAAAAAATTTAAAGCTCAGTGAGTGTAAAATAAATACTTAACATCAATTCTGAAAGCTATTACATATTTATTCCTGCAGGAAGGAGGTTTCTCTGAACAGAGTGTCTAATACAGTCTGTTACAGGGAAGCTCAATGAACAGAATGTGACTGTCCTTCTTATACTCAGCCTACAACAAAGAAGACAGATGCTCAAACAGATAAGGGAAACAGGATACATTTCACATCAGGATACCAGCCCTTTGGTCCCAGGTCACATCTGATTTGGCAACCAAAAGGCATACAAAGGTTTACGACCATGCAATAAATGGTCTGGGGGTCACAACCACACAAATAACTGTATACAATGACATGAAAGCCACAGCTAAAGAACTTAAGGGGTCCTATTATAAAAATTGCCACCACACTCTACTTCCAAAACATGATTGTTTCAACAGCTGGTATTTTGCACTAAAATAATGAGAAGGAGCCATAGGATTTATTCAGTTGCAATCAAAAAGACAGGTTGAAAATATCTACAGTAAATATAACAAATCCAGCGCTTTTTTCATTATATTTTTTCACATCCATCAAAAGCAAAGCAATGAATTACTGTCAGAGACAGAATTTCAAGGCCTAATAGCTGCCGTATCTACAATCAAAACACTTACTTTAGTGAACTTTTTAGAGTTGAGTGGTGCAGAATAGCGGCAGGTGTCAAAATGATACTGCACAGAACTTTAATCAAAGGTAAAAAGCAGGGATTGTCTGGAGCCTGCACAACGCTAACAGAATCACAGCTTTCAGTCATCAACAACACATTCAAACTTCCCCACGTCTGCAAAGACACAACTGCACACATACAGTATGTGCACAATACACAATTCATAATCACCAAAGCATTAATTTACAAAAGGGACTCTACTATAGGTTAGTCATGTGGGCGGCAGTGTACTGTAATGAAGTCCATATGTTTTTCATAAATATGTCAGTATACTGTAAATTTACTAGAAAATGCTTGTACTGACACCCAAGCCAGCAATCTTTGATTCTGCCCAACTATCATCCAGCAATTAGGCATCAGTTTTGTAAATAATGCATACAACACTGAGTTGTAAGTTGATCTTTGCAATTAGTTGATCTTTGTAATTAAATACTGCATGACTGTGATGTTTAAGCTGATGCTGAAAAGGAGATATGTAAATTCTGAAAGGGACTGAGAACTGGAGATGGTTCTCCAGTATAGCAATAAATCCAACATTTATTATTTTTTGCTGTAAAGTGAAAATGTTGAAGCAATTAGCAAATCAAATAGATTTAAGTTTTTCTTAGTTACTATATCTCATTTCTTGTCTTCTTATCTTGCTTTTGTTGTCATTTAATCATCAACATTAAAGCTACAGTATATAACTTAAGGTAGCACGAGCATGAAACTCCCTCTTCCCACTCCACTGTGCTCTGCTTCAGAAAGAACAGAAAACCGCGGATTGGGTAGAGATGTCAGTCCCGCTCTAAAACCTTTAACAGCTAATATCTCTGCACTGCCAGTGCTGTTCAATGAATCTGGAGTACAGGAGGATTCGACGTCACCTCTCCACAATAAGACAAGTTTTGGAGCATATTTCTACAACAACAATATTTGAAATAAGTTACATACTGTAAATATAAATATAATTCCTATCCTATGTCCTAATGTTACCAGTGTTGTCTGCAGTCTAATGAACACTATACTGTCACAGATTTTCAATTCTGCAAATTCCACCCTGATAGTTCCTAGGCCATCAGACAGTATGATGCTGGGAAATGGGTATAGAACTTATGACTCCTCCTTTAACTGAAAGTATACAGGTCCTTGAATTCCTGGAAAGT
>NW_018127884.1:993265-993618 GCF_001952655.1 Monopterus albus | reverse complement strand
TAGGGAAATCAGCTGTTTTGCGTAATATATTGGCCTATTGTTAGCCATTGGATCTGTGCTCTGTTAATGTTGTTCACCTCAGTATCATCGCTATCTGCCAGCAAGCATTAGCTTCCAGCTATTGTTGTATTAACTCTGCCTTGCGTGTGGCATTCCTACTGCTTGCACTTGCATGTATGTGTTGCTGATTAAGCAGGTAATCTAATCAAAATACAATCTGTGAAGATTTATCTGTTTTGGCGGCTCAAGGTTAGAACTGCTATAGTAAGACTATTCAAGGGTGGTGAGAGGAAAATTACATTTTAAAAGTTTGACTCCCTCCCTCCCTTGAGGTAATGCTTGAACCAAAACAA
>NW_018127884.1:980040-993248 GCF_001952655.1 Monopterus albus | reverse complement strand
GTCCTGCTGGAAAAACAGCATTAACATATTCCAAACAATAATCCATGCACCATTTGTAAAACAAAACAACGCACAACCACACAAAGACCCCACTGTCAAGAAAATTATTCAGAGAAATGAAAGTGTTGCCATTTTAGCAAAAAGTCTATCAGCCCTCAAACACAGGGGTTACTATTGACATGACATGTTAATATATTTGATCCAGTATCTATATTTGTCTTGTCACTGGGGGAGGGGCTATTTATGCAAGATGCAATTTCTATTTTGTAATGAAACTATAATGAAATTACAGTGCATTGTTTTAAATATGCTTCATGGCCCTGGTTGCATGGCTTGGTGTGGATTGTTTCAAAACAAGATGAAAGGATGCTTATATTATATTCAAGGATTACCAAATAAAGCACGCTCAATTTTCAATACTAAAGTAGGTCATGACAACATACACTAGGATTAGGAAAATCAAATACAGATGATTCTGTTATGATATGTTCATCTGTACTGAAACAGCTTTATTGTAAAGTATTTATACTTCCAATTTCCAATACAATGAAAAAAGAGAAAAACTGAAAAAAGAAAACAGTTGGTTTGGTTCTGTGGGCTTTACATTTCTCAGCACTTCAGACATCTTTGTTGTCTTGTGACCTAAAATCTTTGGTTTATTTGTGTAAAACATTGTCAATATTATGAATGTAAGTTGTATGAGAAATCAATCTCTGAAATTCCCTCACTAATGTAGTAGTCGCATTGTAGTTTTTCTCACTCCTAGAAACAGTTGACATTAGAGGAGGAGCCAGTTCAAATGCACCACATTTCACTCTCTAACTAAATGGCATTGTTTTATTTGAAGAAGAAATAAATACATTAATCATTTTGTCATAACTCTTTCCACCCACACAATCATGTAGCCTCGAGGACAGAAAATGGGCATGAATCAAAATCCCTGATGTATAATCCTTCAAATGAAAAAATCCACTTCAAAGTCTTATTTCATCCATCCAAGACTCATATGTTCATGTCTGCACCACTGCAGCCAGGCCCCTCAGGTACTAGTTTTAGGGTCAATGTGCTGATAAATCCAGCTAATGATGCCTTCAAAGACCATCAGGTCTATGATTTTCTTAATTCTTTACCCTTTCTATTCAATATTCATCACTGATCTCTGTTCAAGCTTTGAGCTGATTTGCTTGGAAGGTCTCAGGAGCATCTGATTAGCCAAGGATTACAGTTGTGGGCTTGTTCATGTACGTATATGCATGTATTGGTGTGAATGTGTACATTGATAAGGTGTTCAAATGGCATGCTGTGCAATAAGAAAAAAAGAGAAAAAAACATTATAAACACAAGATTAATCTAATTCCTTTCCCTTTTATACCCGCTAATATATTCCTACCCTCAGGTAAACCACCACTGCAATGTGACTCCATTTGTTATGAGCTGCCGATGTTAAACGCTGACTATTCTGTAATTCCTGAGCTACCAATAACACAAGCAACTCCAGGGAATTCCTAACAGTTTTTATCGATGCATAATCTTTACTGTATAGTGGCAAATAGTCAAATTCTTCTTCAGCTGCTGCTCAGGGCCATATTTGGGAATTTAAATTAAAAGCTTTTACAAAAGAATCCCTAGTTGGTTAAAAAAAAGTCTGACTTTTAACAGTTGCTTTTGCTTGAAAGAAAAAAAGGCCAAGTCCGCAATGCACTGACAGATGGGACAGAAAGTTGATTATTACCATGGAGATGCCTGATAAGTGTAAAATGTGATTTGATAATTCTGTATGAATGAAATAAACTTTTTTAAATAAGAAACTTTGGCCAAGAGTGGTCTGTCCACCCTACAGTATATGTAACTGATGTGCTCAGGAATGATGTAAATCATACAAGATTATGGTTTGCAAAACTTTTGCAATTACACAATACAGTGTGACAGATTAAGAGGATATTAACTTCAAGTGTGGAAGCCAACCAAATGAAACCTACTCATTAATTTAAATACACTCGGAAGCAGTTTATTAAAAGAAAATTCTGAAGCATAACATCATAGTGTTGGGGTGGAGCAGAGCTGGACAAGGCCCCCCTGCATGGTCTGCTGGGGCACAGACTGTGAGATACTGTTCTCTTCAGGTTCTGTTAGGGGGGCGGGACCAGTTAGCTGGAGCAGAGCACCATGACTGAGAGGTCTGATGGGGTTTATGGGATTCGGCATGGATGCAAATAGTTCTGATGGTGCGTTGATAATAAAAGGCAGCACTGCGGGGTCACGCAGTGTATGGGGCACATAGTCGTGCGCAAAAAGGCAAATTCTGTCTGCAGCTTCCTTCTTCATTCAACCTACGTTAGAACGTTATCAATTTACTCTCCTTCTTCCTGTGTTTATCAATTTTCTTGCACAGACTCATGAACAGACCCAGTAACTGTTTGACTTCAGTTTTTCTGTGTGCTTTAGGAGACAGCACAGCTGATGTTGGCTCAAGGATGCTTTTAGCAAAGAGATATTGTAACTACACCAGGGTCTGCTGTGAAATTGGTGAAGTGAATACTGCATCCACAGGCTCATGATGCCCACAGCTTCTTCCTTTATCACAAAAATTCAACAAGAAGAGTGCAGTTCTGTGGTTAACTAATGAACCATCATTTGGGCATGCATGTGGTCAAGTGTCATATTCCACCCTGAGTGTGCTGCTTATTAGCTGATAGCTACAGTGCAATATAAGGCTATATTTCATAACCCATTATTTTAGTCATTTGCAATGCTATTATCCATACAACAAATTATATAAAAATTATTTTATTATCTTACACATACAGCTTTTTCATAGGTATGAGATACACTGAAATGTAAGGTGTGAGGCTTTAGTCATAGCCACCCACACAATATTTGTTTGCCTACATAAAAATAATTTAATCATCATCTTGTACTGAAACTGCTCCATGAGCACAAGAACAGAACACAGAACAGCAAATGGAGAAAAAACTAAAGTAAATCTATGAACCTATCTATGAACATACAGTATATGATAGGGTGGTAGAGTTGTGAACTCAGAGTCTGCTTCAATTCACCCTCAACAATATCGAAGGATTTGATATCTCACAAACTGGTCCTGTTTTACAGGTCAAACATCTGAAAGTCCTCCAACACACTCTGGGCAAGTTCCAACATATCTACCGCACTGCTGGAATCATGTGGGTGTGATGTACATATTAAGAAATTTTGTTAGCATCCAGACTCCAATGGGTTGTCAGTACTGGGCAACACATCAAAGCTACCATAGCATCTTCTGCCTACGAGACTGAATTTTGTCACTGAAAAGTTTTTGATGATGATATGTGGTCAAAATAAAATGGCCTAGAACAGAGAGTTCACAAGAAACTTATTTCTGAGGAGAAGCTGAACTACAATCAGTGTATATAATAATATTAAATTCATATTTGTGATTAGTTTTATTCATAAATATGTTCACTCTCGGATATTATTTCATTTAATGATTAGTTGACAAAATTCTACCTTTTCGCTACTTTTATTATAGTATGTCAACAAAAAATGACATGTGGCTACAGTCCTCTAATAAATAATAAAGTTATTACACTTTCTTAAATTTTATGTCATTCTAACAGGTAAAGGTTTCAGCCTCTTTGGCTCCTACAACCTTTTCAAAAAATCAAGTCGAATGTTTCCCTAGTTCCTTAAAAGTTGACATTTTGGAGATACATTACATTGTTTTCACCAAACAGTGATACTGTATATACAAGTCGACAGTATGTTCCTCTGAACCAATACACATCACAAACAATTAAATCAATTAAATATAGTTTAGTTTGGCTGTCAGTGTTACAAGATACTGGGACAAAGTGAGCAACTCAAACAACAAAGAATAAGACAAACTCTTGCAACAGTGAGAAAGGGATGTTCTGCCAGTTCTGTTATTCTACAGTTTGACTTCTTATGATAAATGGTATGTATTGTACTTCTCAAAATGTGTAGCATGTGGCTGTTGAAGAGTGACAAGGAGATTAAAGCTTCTAATGTGACTGACAATGGAAGTCACTTGAGCATTTGAGGGGATGATAAAAGATGTAATGAGGCTGGAAGAAAATACAGGTAGTTGGAGAAAACATTCACTAGAAGTGTTCTCTGTTTTATAAACATCATCTATCTATCTATCTATGTGGCAATACTTTTTGACAAAATAAGACTTTAAAACCTTGCATTGTGAGAGTGCTGCTCAGTTCAGTACAATTCCAGTAGCAGGAGAGCTTATTAGGCGGCACGCTAGCACAGAGAAATTAGAACTGTATCAAAAAAATAAATAAATAAATAAAAATCTGAGGAAAGAGGCATCCTAGTACTGCACACACTGATTGCTAAGTGCTTTTTGGAAACCACATTTCAAAAACACCGCAGCAACAAGAATAATATAAACTAACACTGAAATTCTACTAATTACTCTAAACTATGATCCAGTAACCTGCACTGCTGGATCAGATTACAGACCTCATTAAGCTGTATTAGTGTCACCTGATCCATACTGAAGTCATACAGTTTCTTTTATGCCCAATTCATTTTCAGTAATAAATTAATGTGCATAAAACTGCTCATGATACTTCACCTCTTGCATGTGCTTCAGAGTAACTGCACTTAAGCACAAAGGCAGTGGTAGGCCTTCACTCTGAAACTATAATTGTTAACAATGACTTCCAGCGAACATTAGCAGACTGTTGCTCTGTAAAGTTTGTAATGGTATACATTAGAAGGTCTATTATTACCTGTATGATAGCTAAAACATCACAATAACTTAGACGTATCTGAAACAGTTTCATAAAAAGAAGTTCATTGATTTTACTTTATGTTTTTGGAACAAACTAATTACCAATACCCAAGCTCAGGGTCAGAAAGAGACTGTCTTCATGTTAGAAAAAAGCAAGCCCACAGGTCATTTGTCTTATTAAAGCCAACAGCAAAGGCCTGTAGCGGGCGTAGAAATTACATTAAAAGCAAAGGAGGAAATTAGATGACGCAGTTGACAGAGCGACAAAGTCCTCATTAGGAGGAGATCGAGGTGAATGAATGGGTCAGAAAACACAAGACTTTCCCCAAAAGATATTGTTTTTCAATTCCAGTGTGAAATATTGTGCTATATCCATAACTGTTTCACAATCTTAACTCCATGTTTATTATTGCAACCCTAACGACAATGGACCTATAGTTGAAAGGAAGTAGCTGTTTTAACCCAAACCATGATCTGTTTTGGTTGGAGGATGTGTTGTCTGCATCGGGGGACAAAAGGTGGAATCAGTCAAAATCTACAGTTCCTCTAATACATCTGTGAGAATATACCACTAAGGCCTGTATATCTGTGTTGCTACATGTAATATGCTTGGTTTATATATTGTATTTCTCTACTGGGCATTTTGTTGTGACAGCAAACTGATTTCATATATGCAGTTAGAATAAAAACTGAGTAAAGGTAGAAAATTAGGTTGAACACACATATTTCCCAAGAGCATGCCCTCTGATTCTCCATTTCACTTCCATAGCTTCAATTAACAGCCTTGGTACCAATTAGTAAAATCAAGCTTTCCCTGACAGAAAACCCATGGGGTTATATGCGTCAAGAACTAGTGCTGGAGCTGACATAAAGTTATCAAAATAAGTGTGAGTCTCAGTCAGGAATAATTGGAGCTATAAGGTCAAATGTGTTTTTATATCCTTTTGTCCATTATTTTATGCATTTAATTCTATATACCGGGTGGCAAAATGGTCTAATTACCAGATACATTTCACAAAACATCTTCTTGACATCGACACCAGATCTCTTGTACACATACAGTATAGTACATGGTCTGAGCTGCATTCCTTACTCTTTTTGTAAAAGACAAAATCGCGGTCCACTCTTTTGTGTTTTGCCTTGTACACTCTCCCAGATTCATCTCCTCTTAAGCATCCTCTTAGGATAATGAGGTGTATAGCTCTAGATATAGCTGGAGTATCAATCTGAACTGCACAGACAACCTACAGGCTTTGCCCAAAGCCAACATGTTTATTAGAATGCCAAGGATAACAAATGACTTAACATGCTTCCCTCTTTAATAACCCTGCACACCTACAAGATAACAATAACAGAGATGCCACACTGAGTGCTCCTTAATTCAATTAAAGAAGCATGGACAATGAGCATGCTGTGTAAAAAGAAGTCCTTGAGGCAGTGATAAACTTCATAGCTGAACACTTCTGTGAGAGATGCCAGATGGACAGTTTATGTGGGCCTTGTGCTTAAAGGGGAGGCTGATTTGGGACTGGTAAACCCTAATTTCAGTAAATTCTTATTTGTCTCGCACAGCCGTATTTTCAATATTGCATTAGTACACATTTTGTACTTTTGAATAAGTGTTCATGTTAACATGTGTGGCTATGAGCCTCTCCATAGTGCTTACTGTAGTCGAATGCTTACTTTCTAAAGAAGTTATATTCATCACAGGGTTTGGTTTGACATGTTTCTTGGCTGACTTGATATTATATCTTAAAATCAGTCTTTAAACAGAAATAATAGTGAGGAAAAATAGTGATACTGCACATCCTGCATCCTTATTCAAGTGTCTTTGGAAAGTCGAATAGATTCGAACCTTTAATTATGTTCATTTCCTGAACTGACACCTCTAATCATAAAGAAAGCATTTGATATGAACAAGAGTGCATACAAGTTAATTCACTACCTTGGCTTTATTAGTACAGTACACAAAACAGCACGGTGGAAGCATTCAAATAAATGTATTTCCATCTGCCATCATGCTTGATTGTATAATCAATGTAAGGACAAAACTGTATATCTCACTTTGCTACTGAACATAAAATGTTTGATGCTATTTGAACAGCTTATTTTTTTTAAACAACAACCCACAAATATAGATGTAGAGATACTTTCCCCAAACACCACATGAAATGGCTTTTGCCTTTTAGGAATCACTTGATTTATAAACAAAATCCATCACCCAATTGTTTGCACTAAAGTGACAGCATGCTGCAAAGAAAATGAGAATAGCCTTTAAGCAAAGAGCTGTCAAGTGCAGGTGATAAGGAGCATGACTTCCCATTTTCAGTAGTAAGAAAGGGTTAGTGGTGTCAATACAGGAATTGTCAGCTATATAACACATGGCTTACAATTTGCAAAATGTCAGCAAAAAGTACTGGTTTGGTTCCTGTACCTATATCTTTGTTCATATATCCATCATGTCAAAGGTTGTACTTACTGGATTTTAACTAAATCTAAAAAGAAGTAGGTGTATCACTACTGTGTTTTTGAAACATAACCGAATGACCCAAAGGGAGCACTAGAGCTATACGGCAGACAAGATAGCATGTTTGTTGTCTCTTGTTATCTCTGCCTCTGTTACTGCTGCCAAAGCATTAAAATGTATAGAAACACAGCTACGCTAAAACACAACAGCTGTTTCCAAAAGCTGAGTTTGAGATTCATGAACCACTGATGCTTGCCACTAGCACATGGCTACATATTTATATATAAGTTGACAGAGACACAGAGTCTGGAAGTGTGGTGAGGCAAAGATCACTGATTATTAGGACATTAATTAATATGTGACCCAGCTGTCTGGCTGGCCAGCTGTCTACCTACATGTTAGTCATTTAAATATTTCCTTCTCTTGGTCATACACGTGCACACATGCATATGGGTAGAGCAGAGAGGACAGAGTTAAACAATAAATACAGTATTCACAGCAATGGAAGTTGTTTTTTAAATAGATTTATCTTGAAATAAAAAATCTAGAGAGTAAACATAGAGATTCACAATTTCTGGATTCCTTTCCACATATATGCACTTCTGTGTCCACCTTACTCTCTCCATGTCATCTTCAATAAAACGTATCCCTATCCAAGAACCTGGCCATCTCACTAATGTTCCTCCTTGTCAGAGACAAAGGGGTTTTAAGACTGGAGGATTTGGCAGGCTCTACCACTTGCAGGCAATATTTCAACCCATCCATCTAGCTTGGATAATAGAGTGTCCTTGCCTTTCAACGCCTAGAGGAGTGACCAGTTATCACAAGCCACCAGCTCTGTTGTTAATAAAACAGGATGGGAGGATCGAGCCGGGGAGGAGGATAAAAAGAAGGAAGGATGGAGAGAAGGACAGAGGAGAAATGGGTGCATGTTATTTTCACAGACTCCTTGCAAAGGTGAAGTTGATCGCAATCAGCAGTCAGTTACCAACCTGGCAGGAGTTCTCTTTTAACATCTTAGCTTTGGTTTCTGTGAAAATAAATTTAGCCCCATCATATCTCTCAGCAGACCATGTAGAGGGGAGAAGAGAGGAGAGGGGAGATGAGAAGAATTGGAGTGGAGAGGTGGGGCACAGAGTGTTAGGCTGATCTAGCTAATGGCCAAACTGACCTTCAGAGAAAGTCAAACAGTAAGAAGAGTAAGTGGTGTGTCATACAAAGCCACTGCAGTTTAATCCAGGTCATTGCCATTACTCATGACTTCACTACTGCCTTATGATTTTAGGCAGGTAGCTAGTTTTCTACTTTTGATAGAAAAGATGGAAAGAGAGTATGCTTAACAGTGTAGTTGTTTCAGTAACATCCATCAAAAACATAGCATTTGAATGATACAGGTATAGTAATGCTTATTTGGTGTAAAGATTTTGGTAAGCTGTCATTTTATTCACCGCATAAAAGGCCCAAACACAAGGCCTGAATATGAGTCAAGATCACACCAAGTGGTAAAAGCAGCGGTATATGAAAACTTGTCACATGTGTTTCCAGCATTCTCAGAGGATGACACACAGTGCAAGCATTCATGGACTGAACACTGTGTATCTGTCTCCACTAATCACCACAATACACAAATCTGTCACAAGAAGCAGTGTGTATGAACCAGGGGGTATTCATGATATTTCACTGACTGCTCAGTATGTGCTGGACAAATGGAATCATCATGTCGATGGTAAGAGAAGTTATTTGCACTGCTGGGAAAAAGAGAACTTAATAATTTAGTAATTTGTGAATATAAACAAATTGGGCTTTCACAAGATAAATATTCTTGGCATAATTTTGATTCATTGTGCCTTATCATAACACAAAATTACTGTACTATAGTGCTTCTCATCATGAATCAGTGCTCAGGTACAAAGGCTGACTAAAGGATAGTAATGTATAGAGGCAATATCATTTGGAATTTTAGAATAGAGCAGAACCAGTTTCATATAAAGTAATATCGCCCTGGGCCTTTCCTCTGCTCTCTGGTTTTATGACATTTTTCCACTTTACAGTCCATGGAGCATTTTTCCTCTGTACCTAATTGAGACATAGTCTGAGGCAAACACTCACAATGACAACTGCACCTCTCTTAGGATCACCACTGATTTTCACCTTAAAGTTTTCCTGTCAATAGACCCTGTAAAACATGCAACAGTTTCCAAATCTGAACAAAAAGCATTTGTTTCTGCACAAAGGCAACAATGGTCTAGAATGGGATTTTCTTTTACTTGATCCACAGAAGGCTGTTCATGATGTTAACTGCAGCTTGTTGCATACTGTGCTGTAAATAAGTGAAAGAAATCTTTTCTGAAAGAGCCACAGTTCTACAGTACATCTAATAATAACAGGTGATAGTGTGTTTACATGTAAGTAAATGGCAGAGGTTACAGTGAACGACCAAAAATATCACCTCTGTATAACAGTTACAGCATGCACGTACAGCATAGTATGTATGGTACAGTACAGTATAATAAAATAATAAGCTGTAATTATAGCAAGCAGCATATAACTATGTACAAACTGAACTGTGTCAGGTCCAGGTCAGGCTTGGATGCCACACTCTCCGGCAAGGGTCAGGTTTGGATAGAAATGTGCAGCCCCATCCATGCTCTACTGTAATACAAGCTTCTTATGGGCTAATCAATATACATTTGGTGCAAAAATTAAATGAGTTATGTAGAAAATATGGCCATTTAGCCTTTAGTTATGTTAAACATTTGAGTACCTTTTCAAACTTACACCGTCATACTGGTATCTCAGGTATAACACATTTTTACCTTTAATGATAATTCCCATATTAGGCTAATATAGTTACAGTTCTTTATCTAGTACTTTTAAGAGTTGCAGCACATTTACAGCTGTGTAGTTTGCAAATGGGATTTTAGGAAAACCAGGGGTGTATTACTGTAGGATTGTTGGCTAGTGTATTTCCAAACCCCCTAAAGCCTCTTCTTTCATCTCAGCTCATACCCAAATATAATTTACCACTCCATCATAGTCTCTTTCAAAGGTCTAGATACTGTCAACATTAATAACTGCAAGTGTCTGTAGCATTTTGCTAATGTGATTTTCCAGCTTGGTCAATAACCACATTCTACAGAGTAATACATTTACCCAATGTGTAAACCTTGTAACGGTTTTTGTCAATGGCTCATTTTCAGCCTCCGCAGTTATACCTACAAGGATTGTTTTTGACAACATGCTTAATGTCACCTTGGTACAGTAGAAGCTTGCAAAACTGCTGTGTTATATGAATACTGGAGGCCAGTGATTATGTGTCACTTTGTTTTTACAAGACAGATCAAATCATTAAATGTTAAAGCTCATGCTTGTTGTTTTACCTCCTACAAAGTAACAGTAAATGAATGCTTCATTTTCCCCCAAATCAAACATATATTTTCAGAAAACAATTTTCTAATATTAATTTCCAGTGCCATTAAAAGGGCTGCAATCTAAGCTGACCATGCATCTCAAACAGAGGTTCTACTCTAGCTTTGTCCACATTATCTAACATTAATTTGGTTTAGAGGTTTCCTCAAACATGCATACAGAGTGGAAGCTGTTAGGCTCAATTTTCAACCTAACACAGTATTGATTAAACAATAACTTGCCAAAAACAACAATGTGCACACTTTATAAAACTAGGATAGTACACCAGAGCCTTCTGAAACCAAACAGTAAACATTAGTCATGTGATACTCATGACATCTATTTTATTTTTTTATACTGAAGAGGTGGTGAAGCTAAATTAACATCTCCCGAAGCTGTAGTGTCATCATATTTAATATTGTGAATAGCAAATAGGGATATTATGCATCAGTGTTCATTTTAGCAGGATGCAGAAAATCTTTGTGGGCATACATCATTGACTGTTTTGTATTCCCCCCCTGCCAACATTTTAATATGTTTTGAAACTACACTGTTGCAGATGCTGATATTATATATACATGGCAGCAAATATATTGATTGTTATGAGTCTGAAGACCAGAAAGTGAAAGGATCCCAATAAATCAGTGAGACATTTGCGGTCTAAAAGGTGACTTTTCCTGGTTTTTAATGTCTTTATCATGCCACAAAACAACCACTCTAGATGATACAATTTGTTGCATGTAATGACTAGTTTCCATGATACCCTCACAATTTTTGCACATGAAAAAAAAGCTATTTATGATGGGAAGGACTACTCAACAGTAAATCCAAAAATTCAGCAGTCATAGGAGAGAATCATTTCAGTTAGCTGTGCCTTTTCACATTAGCTCTTACCACTTCCCCAACCCTCCCTCACCATACAACAACTCCCTGATGCACTCCAAATGACAGAGGGAAGGAAATTATCGAACACCAATACAATAAAGCTGTCTGGTAACTTAATAGGGCTGCTGAGTAGGGGCACTGTGGCCATCTTGCTTTGAGGCGATAATGAGAGTCATCATTCCCTCTTGGGCTGGTGGAAAAGGCCTCCTCTGAGGTGATAGCATGTAAGAGTGCATACGTTTGTGTTTGTGCGCATGCGTGTGTTTGTCTTTGAGCTCTTTTAGTCCAGCGAGGCCCAATAAGCAAACAGCACAGTGCTTTAACGAAGCCAGAGAGATCTGCAATTGAATACAGCTTGGGAGAGATCTCTAAGAACTTCTGTTCATTAAATGAGACTGAAGTTCAAAGTTCAAATATTGACTTTGTGAGCTTTAGGGAAAAACAGCACATAGACTGTCTCATATATCATATTACAGATCCATCAGCTTATATGTTTGGGGAGTACGTCTCAGGTTGATAAAAGAAATCTGTCTCATAGTACAAATGAAAGTAACATTTGTTAATAGAACTTAATGTGAATTCTGATCTCATAAGAAAAGCTGCAATAATGTATACAAGTGTACTGTGCTACCACTGAACTAGTACTCATGAAAATCATTCATCAGACTTTAAATGCAGGGCTATGTTGCTGTTTATTTAAATTACCAGTGGGGTTTCTACTTGATGAAGCCATACAAATCCAGGAACATTGTCGGCAAGCAGATTTGTGGACATTAAAGAAAATCCAGAGGGATACCATCTGAGATATTTACTTGTTGAGCTACTGCGTTTGTATCTCCTTGATAAGAATTCTGATGTGTTATATAAGAGCGGAGAAAGAAACAGAGGGGGAAAAGCTGACAGGAAAAAGGAGTTTTAGCAAATCAGTTTCTCAACTTGCCAGTGTAGATCAGACTGGATTTGGAACATTACAGTATTATTATGCAGTCCTTGCTTTCACTCTATGCCCAGTACACTGTAAGAAGTTTAACATGACCTCAGGAGAATATCTGTGATTGTGCGGTGTGGCAGGAGAAGATGGCAGACAGAAATCAAAAGGCATGTTGCGCTAACGGCCATGGGTTGTGTTAAACAAGGAATAAAGTATTCAAACAATGGCAGTCCATTCATTTGAAAAAAAAGCTGCTAACCTAGCACATGCACATTAACATATATCTCTCACTCTGTATTAACTGCCCACAAAAAATGACACAAAAATAACAAGTTAATGCAACTGACTTTTACAATGATCCATAGGCTGAAGTGTCACACTCAGAAACTTGTTCCATTATTTACCTGCTAGGCTGGCTGAAGCCATTACTATAAAAACAAAGCATAACACGCCACCTGAGAATTTGATCCTAGCCCAAGAGAGTCTGAGTAGGAGGGACCTCACTTCCCTGTGTTTACGTTGTACCTTTACCTCTGTCTTGTTAGTTTTCTTGATGTGCTAATGGTGGACCCAAGGGTGTACCACAGGTGATAAAAGCCTAATGTGGAGAAAATTTGAAGCACATGTAACAAAATCATTACTGTAATAAACCAAATCTATTTAGCATTTAAAACATAATAATAATACAAGGTCCACAGTCTCCTTACAAAATATAAGGCAAAATCAAATCAAATGCACTGATCAATACTTTT
>NW_018127884.1:971731-979548 GCF_001952655.1 Monopterus albus | reverse complement strand
AGTGAAGAATCACAAACATGGCTGGCATACAGTAGAGGGGGCCTACTGACAAAAACTTATTCAAATCAGTAACTCTATGGATTCACTAACGCCTGATCAAAGACCTTGAACTCAATCAAAGAAACCTCACGGTTCAACTTTCCCAGTTGGATATTACAATACATGCACAGAGTGCAGAGATCATGGATAGATAAACATAGCTATATAGACAATCATACAGACAGACAGATAGAAAACAAACGATAAAATAGACAGAGCAGCATCTACTGAGGAATCTAAAACCATAACTCTTTATCCATCCATCCATTATCTATGCCGCTTATCCTAACGAGGGTTGGAGGCTGAAGCCAATCCCAGCTGATATTGGGCAAGAGGCGGGGTTCACGCTGGACAGGTCGCCAGTCCATCGCAGGGCTGACATGAAGACAAACAACCACACACACACACACACACACACACTCACTCCTACTGGCAATTTAGAGTCACCAATTAACCTATGCTGCCTGTCTTTGGACTGTGGGAGGAAGCCGGAGCACCCGGAGACAATCCACACAGGCACAGAGAGAACATGCAAACTCCACACAGAAAGGCCCCGGGTCGACAGGGGTTCGAACCTGGAACCTTCTTGCTGTGAGGCGACAGTGCTAATCACTGCCCCACAATACTGCCCTATAACAATTTCTAACACACAGTAATAAACATGACTATGTAAGGAATTACCAGACAAAAAATTGTTCCTGCATCATAAAAGGGTAAAAATAAATACACTTGCCATTGTGGTGTACAATGGAAGCAGACTAGTTTACAAGAAACCCTCCCTATGTTGATGTACTGTAACAGAGAGTAAGGAAAACTGACATCATTAAGATTCACTGTGCAAGCACAACAACACAAGCAGACCTCCTCCAACCCCCAGATGACTATCAAGCACTGTGTTTCTAAGCATGGAGGTAATGAGACAAATACTTATTACTCAAGTAAAAATGGCAAGAATATTAGCCTCACATTAGGCCCTGAATTTAATGATGTTGTAAGTGCAAAGTCACAATAACTAAGAGGCAAAAAAACTTTAAACACTGTATAGAGAAGAAGGAGAAAATATGGAGAAAGCAGAGTCTATTTCAGTGCAGTTTCTCATATAGACATGCCTAAGCGTGGGTGGAGTTATGAATGAGAAAATGATACAATATCTAAAACAGTCATAACTGAGCTTAACATGCCATTGCATGGGATGATGGGATGTTGAAGTGAGACATAATTTGAGGTCATTATAAGTCATGACTTCAGTTAAGTGAATCAATGGCGACAGTTCAGTGAGAAATGGGACCATCAGTACTCACTAAAGGGGTGCAAGGGGTCCAATATTCAGGGTTCAGCTCAGCTCGTGGACGAAGGTCCAGATATTCAGGGTTCAGTTCAGTTCGGGCACGAGTTAATGTTCCCTTCATGGAAGATTGAGAAAAAGGCTGTTAGAATTGCTTGTTTAGGACTGTTTGTCATTTGTCATACATATAGCTATGGAAGAAGACTTATCCAAATATGTTTCACCACAGTGCAAATAAAAGTAAACACTATAACAGTCTAATGTTCTTAAAAAAATGTAAGTCGTCGCTTTTATTAAACCAGTTTTACTGCCCTCAAATGAGCTTGATTCTGTACTGTCTTTGCTGAATAGATAAACTTTATTAACTACAATGCCTTTCACAGTAGAGGAATTAAAAATGCCAAGTCAACATTCCATAATGAATTTTCAACAGTAATTCCTATAACATGAAAAGCAAATTATATTTCAAATGAGGTTAGAATGCAGTTTTCCATTGCTGAGGCCCTATGGCCTAAATGACAGGCCGGTGGAATGGGCTGAATCTGCTGGGCCCCATGAGGTCTATGATGTATACTGTAATTATCTGCTGATTCTCAAAATGGCTGTGTGTAATGAGGCTATGCTGCATGAAGCCCCAGGCATAAATCACTGTCTTTAACACGACTTCCAGATGACCAACAACAACGCAGAGCAGAAGCAGAGAGAAAGGAGGGAATGGGTTATCTGAGCAGCTATATAGCATCCAACTTGTGCTTCTTATCAGCACAGCCCATATTGTTAGCCAAACTTGCTTACATAAGACAGTTTCCTGACTCCTAAAAATAGCCAGCTCACTTGCATATTCTGTATTCTCAGGTAATTATCTATTTACAGTTTGGCTTCCAATATATTAACTGTTTACAGCTGTATAGTATTTAGCCATGCAACACAGGTGGGGGCTTTTTATTGGTGCTGTGTGAGGCTCAGCACTGTTGAATGGCAACACGCCAGTTGCTTAATCAGGCTGTCATTGGCATGTAACAGATTCCATAGTCTCTCTCTCTCTCTCTCTCACACACACATACACACACAAACATAAACAAATAAACCGCTACCTGCCACAACACACACCCACGCTCCACTGTAACTTGGGTAGTTAACTTTAGGTGGCACTCCAAACCAATGACTATTAGGCACACAAATCAACTGAGAGGCATTTTAAGCAGTTGGTCAACATAACCTCATACCATTTTCTTATTTTGCCAGGTACAGCATGCAATAGTGCATTATTTATTTATTATTTATACAATAGTTGGTTTCACCATGGCAAGGTGGTAACACTGAAAATGCCTCAAAATGTTGCTGTGTTTTTTTTTTATTGGGAAAAAAACCCAAACTGGAAGTGTTGACTTATTGTTTGAAATACTTTGGTGTTTAAATTAACATTCTATTTCTAAAAATGTGCAATGACCCTTTTACTAAGAAACTTTTCTTACAACAGTGTTCCTCGCAATTTTCTTCCAATTATTGGAGAAAGACAAGGGAAATAGGTGAAAAGTGGCTGAGCAATACTCAGAACCTTTATCTCATTATGCATCTTAAAATATTCCACTTGTCCGTCACTCTAATTAATGGCAGTCCTTCTCCATAAACCGCCCAGAATGGGAGATTATTTATTAGTACCTAGCCATTTATCATCAGTGTGATAGGTGACAGAGAGAGGAAAGCGAGAGCTGGCAACATTATAATTGATCATTTTTCACTCCACAATGTCAGAGTGATAGTGTTAAATCCTTGTGTGACATTGTCAGTGCTGACTACAAAAATAAGGTGCATGAATTAAACAAGTTATTAAGATTGATTGAGTGCTGGCAGTGACATGAGGTTCCGATACACTTTCCATTACCTGAACTGGCAAAAAGTAGAACATTATAGATCGAAATGCTGCAGCACCAGACAAACAGATCATTAAAATGATGGGAGCACAAAGAAATTAGGATTCTACTTTTGTCTTTAAATTTTCTGCTTTTTCTAGTACTTGTGGCACAATTTGGTGATGTGCACATCTTTCCACTTCATTTACCTAAATATGAACATTAAAATTGATATTTGGGTTATATTATTTGTCAGGTAATGTCATTTGTCAGGCAATTGAAAACATACAAATAAATTAAATGTAATGTTATATCTAAGATACAGTTATCTTCAAGAAATACAGTAGGTGATTTGGTTTTGGGGGGTTAACAATGATTTACTTTCCAATTTCACTGAACCAGCTGAGAAGCTGAAGCGGCAGAGGGTGGCATGACTGATGGAGACTCCCCCACTGAACGTACTGGAGCAATTTGCAGAGCTTTACGGTTACATTACAAATGAAAACTAAAATGAGACTGAAAACTATACTGCAATAGAGGCTGACGAATACATTTTACGGTGTAGGTGGGACTGGCATTCACCGTGACCGGTTACATCACAACAGTCTCGACAAAAAAAGCCCCTCCCAAGAAGAAAGTGATCTCCTTGTGTGGGAGATAAGCATAATGAATAAGTGAATATATGGCACCTTATACCTGAGTGGGAGGATATAAAGCAACACTTTTGCCTTCTGTGTTGTTCATGTCCCAGAGAAACAACTGCTCAATACAACAACAGGTTGAAAGACAAAGCCACTCAGTGGTGGACAGTAGGGATGGTTTGACAAAAGGAAAGGGCATCTACCAGCTGTTTCCTGACATCCTCAGAAGGTGCTGACACTTACAGATTTCTCATTTCACACATCCTAGTGCACAGTCTTTCCTGGATGAAAATCATTCATGGCTCAAACACATTTTTACAGTTATAAAGGAAAAATGGTATATGACTTGTATTTTTTTTTTTGCTGCTAGATGGATTGACAGGCAAAACACAGCATACACACTGGGAAAGTTGCCATTTGTCACATGGCTGGAACACATTAACAGACAATGTAAATCATATCTATGGGCAATTTAGACGTTGCAGTTTACCTAAACTGCAAGTCATTGAACTGTGGGAGCAAAGCGGAGCCTGAGATGCACACGGATTCAAAGCTAGATCCCCTTTGCTTTAAAATGACAGTTGTCACCAATGAACCACCGTCCTAAGCACTACAAAAGCGGTACATATGAAATTTAACACAGTCAAATTCATAATGAGTCACTGAGATATCAAATGGGCACCAGCAGGAAAACACTAGAAACCACTATGTATTCTATCATGAAATTAAAACCCTTGGTGTTTTTGCCAAATACTGTGTCCAAAAAATGTTTTCCACAGATGAGTATTTCTAAAAACTCTAAGCACTTGTATTGTAGGACATGCTGTTAGCTCATTGTTTGGGAGGGATACACTAGTGGTTTTTGATGGGCTCCTTCTCTCATTTCTATGGACATTGAATGCCCCTTACTGTAGGCTGCCTTTGACAGAAGCATCTGCCAAAAGAATGATGTATAGAATGTGTAGTTTTAGTGTTGCTTTGGATCACATTGGTGACAATGACTAAAATGAACCTTTATGACCAGAATGTAAAGGTAAGAATAACAACATATTGCTAAAAGTCTTTGTGTAACTGTAAAGCTGCTCTGTTGAACTTGCCTGTACATTGTGGGTTGAGTTTCATCTGAGGATAAAACACACTTTAATTAGTTTTACCATTAGTCTAGCCCTACCAAGCTTTCCCCAGCCACACCAGAACTTTAGTTCTCTTTAATTACCTTAGAGATATCACTGTTTATACTCTTCCTTGACATCACAAGGCACCGTATGTTTCTCAACAAATGTTTTGTGTGTGTGCTGCCAAGAAAAGAACATGAAGTTAATCTTGTGACTAGTCATCAGTGACTCATGAGGTTAAAACAATACATTGCTGTTTTATGGATGACTCATAGGCAGCTCACATCAAGATATAGTTTATGCAGAATTAGTATGATGCATAGCTAAATAAACATATTTGATAGATCACATATTTGATCAGATTTAAATTCTAAAAGCATTGGAGGATTTCAAGTACAAAACTGGCAAATGGAGAGCAAACTGAGTACTCTTATATTGAATATACATATCTGTATAATATATATCTGAAAATACTGAATAATAGTAGTGTTAATAGTTAACACTTCTAGCACAGTAAAATCAATCAAAGCATCATCTGACTTGTCTCTGGAAATCGCCCAGTATGGGTTAATATATTATGGCTCTAATCACCTTGTGCAGGCACAACTGTCTCCTTCTTAGTAGCCTGCTGACTTATAGTCTGAGCTGTGGCAATGCAAATGAGCCCATAAAGTGGCCCTGTGTGAGGAATCTTCCTCTTGACATCAGATGGAGATCAGCTGGGCCGCGTTGTCTCTTATTCCCCAATCAAATCCCTACATCATACCAAAATAAATAATTTTATTTGTTAGTTTTTACATTGTGGCCTACGATGTTTTGCCTGGACTCATCACTGAGCAATAAAACGAAAAACAAAGGAGGAGTACAACAGTGGTGAGAGGAGAGGATTATGAGGTTTGGACATAAGGAAAGAAAATATGCAAAGAAAAATGGGATGGAGGGAAGGAAATTGGTGATGATTAGAAAGTGAGAGCACACAACAGCATGCTACTAACTTATCTATATTAAGCTGTTGAGATGGCAGGGGTGAGAAAATCTTTGATTATTATTTTTTGATTTACAAAGCTGCACTGTGATTGGCCCTTCCTTTGGTGGCGGCATTAAACTTTATGTTTATGGGTCCCAGTGTTAAGCCCATTTCCACGCTCCCCATTCCACAGACTAAGTATTGACATTCCATTTAGGCTGACGACAGTGAGGAGGGTATTTTATGACGGAAATCTAATGGAAATGCATGCAGTAGGTATTGCGGTAAAAAATATCACCCAATTACAAGGACATCTTTGCATAGTTGCAGACTAAAGAGGATATGCATGATGCACCTCTGCTTTGTTCAGAAAGAACAAAGGGAAAGACATTCATCTCAGTCCTCCACCCCTCCACTCCCTCTGCTCTATTAAAACACATACAAAAATGAAAGCTTACTCTGCATATATCTGTGTGATGACAAAAATGAATATAGATTATATTTGATATGATATCTAATTACACAAGTTTAAATGTGCCGCTGCTAAATTAACACAGACAAATCTAAAGTGTGTTTGGAGAAGAGAAAAAAATAAATGTAATACTGTGGATTGTTAACATGGTTATACAATAAAGGTGATGTGTGAGTGAATGGAAAACAAATTAGGTTAAGGTCTTGTGACAAGATAAATAAAACCTTGATCAATTAAGCGGTTGAAAAAGGCAGCAGTCTGGATCTCAGTGAGGGCAGTCTTGCTGTTACAGTTTCATTCTTGAGTCACAGTGAAGCATCGATTCTCCCTGGCACCCTGTCCTTGTCATTACAGTCGATAGTGAGGCCAGCCCGAACCATTCTCAACAACCACTAATGGCTTCAAGGAATTCAGCTGGACTTGTGGCAGAATTCTGATAAGCAGATCTTATTAATTTTGAGTGCAGGGATGAGAAGGCAGAACTGCAAATCGACCAGAGAACACAGTGAATGCATTAACGAAGCAGTTCTCTGCCATTACTGCACAGATGGAATTTTTAATTTTTTTTCTAAGAAGATGAAATGAGAACAAAATGACAGAAAGGTCAGCTTTTTGACGAAACAGGTTGCAACAGTAGTAATTGTAACCTCACTGAACAAACACACAACCTGTTTTAAAAGCTGTTTCCATCCTAGTAACTACCAAAACTAAAATATGACTTTCAAGTTCAGTGAGAAAGCTTTTTTCAGTTTTTTTTTTTTTTGAAATTGTATCCTCAGTGTTTCATCTATTCTACAAGAGCACCGTTCATTTCTCAAGTGTAGGACTTCATCTCACTGGGGGTCTGTCTGTGCTTCTGGCCCCAGAATAGTGTTATTCATGGCTTTCTCCCGAAGGAGCCAAGTACAAATGGAGAAGAAGAAAGTTGCTGCAGAGCAGCACGTTTCTCTGAGATAAGATGGGTTTCCAGTGGTCACTCTGCAGTATATGTCATGATCTTAGTCTTTGTCTTGTCTCCGCCTCATGTTTCCCCTATTTTGTTAGACCCAGCCCATCTTCGGTCTACTTTTCCCACACTTACTAACTGTGGCGCAAAGCTCTGCCCTCACTCACCTGCCTTCCAAATGTGTAATTACCCACTATGGGCTCTACTTTCCTGTAAGAGGGTGTAATGCCAAACTCATGTCTAAGGTGAAGGTGAATGTTGGCATGTTCAACTCTGCTTTGCAATTTTGGTGACCGCAGATGCAACGCACTTTCATTACTGGTCACATTTTGTATGGGGAACAGAATACATTATTATGGGGAGGAATACATAGTGAGCAGGTGGAATCGAGGCTGGCTTTAGTTATGTCCAATTAAACCAGCTTTAAAGAGCGGGGGCAGAACCCTGAATGACTGATGTCACTGATGTCATATATATACATATATATATATATATATAT
>NW_018127884.1:952587-971561 GCF_001952655.1 Monopterus albus | reverse complement strand
ATATATATATATATATGAGGAGAGTTTCTATCCTAGTGCCTTCATCTCCTTTCAGTTGTGTACATAACTAAACTGACAGTGACAAAACTATTTATGTTGAAGTACTGCACATAAATATTCACCCAATGGTCTAATAATATTACTGACTAGCGTTTGTGCATGGAAGAAGAGAAGTCTCTGATCCTGTAGCAAGCAGCAGTTACATATCCTGACTTTGGACCTGCTATCTTCCTTGGACCCCAGGTCTTTCTGGACCTCTGGTCTGTATCTGTCCCAAGTTTCCTGTCCACCCTTATGGTATATGGATTCTCCTTATATGTGGCCTGCATCTGGTTTGCATCTGGGTTCTCAGCTAGAAAATCATGACAGTATACTTTTGAGAGCTTAATTTCCTTTACAAACAGCAATTTTTGCTCACTCCCTTTATGGGAGTAATATCTTTTTGGATGGATAAACGTCTATGTGTTGTTTAAAACTGTCCCATGACTTTCTAAAATTCTGCTATATGCTTTATTTGCCCCTCCTGACTCCTTTAACGTAGCATATGTTCTCTACAATTTGTTGACAGGTTTTGAGTGCAACTGCAACACTGAATCCACTATTTTTTTATATTCAAGGCTATCTTTATAAACTGGGTATCTTTAGCAAACAGATTTATAATGTCCATAGATAATATCTGTGTCTAATTGGCTGGCAGTTTGTTTAAAAAAATACACTTTAAATCATTTGTATGTCAGACATGCAGTATGTTGTGACAGAGAAATCTGAAATAGAAGTGGCTGTGTGATTCACTTGCTTGATATGATCATAATTCCTTCCTTCTATTGTCAGAAGGAAGTGACAGCTGTTTTATACAGTTCCACGACCATCCTAACATAACACACTCTTTTTTCTGTCTCCTGCATGTCTCTATTTGCCTCTGTCGTTATTTTCCCATCTACTCAAAAGTTTTTGTTCACTCTGGAACTGCTGCTCTGCTTCAAAAAAAGCTCAGTGAATCGAAGAACCTACTCCCTTAAAAGTGGAGTGTTTAAGTCAACTAAACATTCTCCCCCGAGGCCAAGTAATGCTTTCATTCATATTACAAGTCCAATCCACAAAGCTTATGCCCACCTTCACACCCACTCTACCCCACCCTACTAAATCTAACACTGGACAGTATAGTGTAGAATAGTTTTAAGAATTTAAAGTAGCCTAAATCCATGGTATCCAATTTGTGGGTATGGGTTATAAAGGAAAAGGCTGTTGCCTGCCATACAATGGGCTGTATAGAATGAAGGACATTATTCTCTAACCTTCTGCACTGAGTGCATTACATTACTTCCTTCTTGATAGAAATTGTTTCATTCTTGAAAAATACTAACTCACAAATTTGAGTCCAGCCTTCAGGTGTAAACTGAAGGGTACATTTACTTTTTTGTGCCAAATACTGGACATTTTTAACAAAACTATCAAGGATTAGAGTGTTCAAAAGACTGTCAGACATAGTTGGTTCTGACCACTTTATTCCAGGTTTAAGTAAGGCACCCTTCACTTAACACATTGTTTACTGTATGCAACTTCTTGAAAAATGTGTAGTACTGCCTGTATTGACTGTGCATCCATGGAATCAACCAACAGGCTGTAATTCTCTCAAGGAGCCAAAATGCTTGGAGCCAAAAGTTGTTATTTGGGTTGTTCTGTCGAGTTAGCAGCTGATCAGCTATCAGTAGCCAGCCGTGGTTGTGATGGTCCTTGGGAAATAATGTAATCTCTATATATGTATAAAATGTTCAACATGTCCTCTAATAATACAAATAATATCACAGTGAAATTTGCTACTGGAAGTAAATGTATTGTTTTGTGGGGTGCCAAAAGTAAAGCAGGCACCCACACAGCTCAGACAAAAGCCTAACGATCAGACACTGATAGCTAATTAAAATTGTATCAAGTTATCGGTGCATGTTTGTCAGCACACCACACACAAACACACACTCACTCCTATGGGCGAGTTAGAGTATCCAGAGAGAACCCATGCAAGCACAGAGAGAACATACAAACTCTGCAGGAGTACCCTTCCATTTCTTTTCTTGTGCAGTGTCATGTAAAATGATGTTTATACAGTATGTGTAGAGAATTATATCTAGTCCCTCAGCAGTTTTTTCTCCTTCACCCCATTCTCCTTTCAGTAGGGACAAACATCTCACTTTGCTCTGCAATATTTTGGTAATATTTGTGGGTAGTTTATACCGTTATCTGTATAACTATTAGTCTTCACAAAATGAATTATCTGTATTTTTTTTTAATTACTGCTGTAGTTTTGAATTGCAGACTGCAATTATTTACATTGTCTGGCCTTTTTTTTTTTTATAACATTTTTAAATAAAGTCAACACACATGGACAACACATTCTCATAGTTTAAGGACTGTGTACTCACTATTGTTCATTCAGACAAGACACTCAGGGGCTCGTGTAACTGTTTGTCTAAAGACTGCACCTATTATCTCAGCATAATGTATTTAGTTACAATGAATCATTTCTGAAGAAAATGTTTTTTTAGGCTACAGTATGTCAACACCTACTGCATGTCAAGTGAATTTTATCTCTTCTTAATCAGTGGCGCACTTTTAATTTAAAATGCACATAATAAAAGACCTGTAAAATCTGTTTATGGTTTGTGTGCAGATACACAGTGTAATGAGAAGAACATGAAGTCTCTGAATACAAGCTAGAGATTAAGGTTTGGTTTGGTTTCTATCTTTAAATTAGACCTCACATTTAATTTGCATTGTGTTTGAGAACATTACAAATGTGTTTATATTAGTGCTGTCAATCGATTAAACTATTTAATAGCAATTCATCACATGATTGTCCACAGTCAGCTCTTGATTAATTCCTAATTAATTGCATTTTTAAAATCTGTTCTAAACAGTGGTGGAAAGTAAGTACATTTACTCAAGTACAATTTTGAGGTACTTTACTTGAATATTTCCATTCTCTGTTACTTCATACTTTGACTTCATTACATCATTTTAGAGGCAAATATTGTACTTTTTGCTCCATGTACTCTGCTGGTAACTCAGCTCACATTGACAGTAAATGCAAAAAACTTTGGTCTTGTCAAGAGAACCATCTGGCAGAGCTTTGAAACTGAACTTGTCATTCAAAAGACCATTTTCTTCATCCATTTCTGCTGCTGCATCGTTTCCTGAATTCCCTTGCTATGTGGCAGGCCGAGGGTCATAATTACAGAATGTATGTGTGTTAATTGTGGATCAAAAAGGAATTTGTGTTAACTCATTATTATCACATTAACTTTGACAGCCCTATTTTATATCCCAAAACCTGTTCCCATCTAATTAATCTGATGTAGAAGATCTCTGCTTTGTTTACAGTTCACTAGCTCCTCACACGTTTTATCTCACACATACACAGTTGAGTTTTGCTACTTCAGTTGCTGTTAAAACTTCTGGGTGTTTTGGACTTTGGGGCACCATTTTTAACAAATATGTGGATCTTGTGTTTTGTAATGAAGAAATGTTGTCACCCTGGGCAATGGTGTGTTTCACTGATGTGTTTTTAATTGTTTTTGAACAATAGAGGTCTATGGCACAAGCAAATAAGCTAACCCAGACACAGATATTAACCATGAGAAGAAGCAGTTCACTGTTGGTTTTTGTCTCTGTATGGGGACTGTTGAAAATGCAATTAATATACAAAATGCCCGGCCATAGTTATACTGTACTGTATTACTTGCAATCATATGATTACAGGTTCACAGTCCTATAACAAATCATCCTAAAGCTTCTTTCTCCAGTATTTCTCACTTTTATGCAGAGTACAGTGCCATAAACAACTGTCATTATAACAGATATGCTACAGCTGAAATCAAACAATGACTAAGCAGAAGAAGATAAAAGATGGTACTAGCATATGATGCACAATGATTTATTTTAACCTTTGTTACTTTGAGATGTTGAAGGTTGCAATTAAAGACTTATTTTTATATATCTATATCTGAGATAAGTAGGTAATAAGGTGTGAATGTCAAAAAATAAAATTAAATTAAATTAAATACTTTAATTTAATTTAATTAAAATACCATCTTGTATCACAGGAGCATCAGCCAGCTTCATCCCTGGATTTCAGTTCACCTCATTCTCCTGAATATGTAACTTAATAGTGAACTCCTTAGAATCAACCTAAAGCCGAGGACCAAACCATTCAGTGATACATCAAAAAGCAATTAAAAAAATATATTTGAGCATATTGAATGAGACAACAGTGGAGCCACATAAGGTAATCCACAATTAATAACACAAAGACATCAGATGTTATCTTTTCTGGACAATCTCTGATATCAGGGAATTAGATGAAGTCAAGTGTGTTAGCAAAGCTAATGGTCCAGATAGATTATCTCCAGGCTGATGTAGCTCGCAGACAAGCTCAGGTCAGCAAACTCAAATGTTCTTGTAAGTGTCATTGAGGTTTACAACTAGTGCAAAACATTGGGATTTTGAAGATCTAGGGGTATACCGGCAGGGACGGAAGCAAGTAAAAGTATTTAGTGTCAGCAGTGCTGATGACTCAACTGAGCACAGTATTATCACTGTTAAAGTCAAAGGTTAAAGTCTCAATGTATAGAAATGATTATGATTTTTAGACTAGTTTTCAACATCTTTCAAAAGCTTAATATCTTTTCAGTTCTATAAAAGGAGCACCCAGAATTGCTGGTCAGGAAAAATACAGTTAGATGTTTAACAGAGGTTCACTTGATATTGCATTATTGATTCTGCTTCACACTTTAGATACATTTCTTATGCCCTAAAGGTAACAAGAGAAGATAAAAATGAAATAAATCACAGATCTAAGTTTTTGAGGCCTTTGGGAAGAAATTAAATTTACTTGGACTTTAAAGGGGTTGTTAGATGGAAATTTTGATATGATTTTGCCATCAACCTTTCACTTGTTCCACCATCTGCTATTACAATAAATTGTAAGCTGTAGGTCTCTGGCACATCCCCTGCTCTGTGCCACTAAACAGTTTTCTTGGTGCAATCTGGCACATTTTCACCAAGTCCAACTCATTTAACATGGATGTTAAATGTGGTGTAGAAAGCTATAGAGGTTGTTAATCATCTACTGTAATTGTACTACTATCTTTTACATGTCAGTAATGTGAAGTGGTATGTGTAGTACCTTTGAACATTCAAATGCAATTGTGATATTTTTCTTTTTTTTTTTCATAGTAAAATAACTGATGCAATGGACCAGGAACAAAATACAAGTTTTTAGGAATAATAAGCTCTTAAAAATATCTTTCCTGACCCTAACCTGAGATACACCAGCCAGTCAAACAACAAAACAAAACAAAATAATAATAAAAATCCACAGTTCTAAACCTCAACTGACACCCCAGCAACTGGATCCAAAGCATTAACTGGTCCTAAAGGAAATACGAACATATGTCTTGAAGCATAGAGCACTTATCACTCCCTTATCTATAGCTTTGAATCCAACCTTTGATGTTCAGAGGCAATGTTTAATTAATTGATTATTTAAATGAATAAGGTAATGTGTTTAAGCAGAGTCACCAGAAGATGGTTGGGGTGGCCAGTGGGGATACAAAGTGTACACTTTTCACAACATATTTTGAGATTTTGGGTCCAAGGTTCTGCCTATGGTCAGGCTAAAGCAACAAAGCACTTTGGCAACTAAAATCAACTAAAACAGTCGTCCCTGGTAGGCTAGTGGTTAAGGCGCAGCAGTCTTTCCGCTGCTGCTCGGATTTGAGTCAGGGCTGCGTCAGGAAGGGCATCCGGCGTAAAACACGTGCCAAATGTCAACATGCGAGTCATCAGTGTGACGCTTCGCTGTGGTGACCCCTAAACGGGAAAAGCTGAAAGTGACTTTGTTTCTATAAGTAATCAACTAAAATAATGGTATTGTCATTATAAGTAGCTATTCCAACCATTACCTATACCTATTATCCTGAAGAGGGCCACTGGTCACTGTAACGCTTAAAAGATGTTTAGGGACTGAGAACCCCAAGTGATTAGAAGTGTCAGGACACAGATGATTTATAAATCGCTATTTTCAGTTTGAATTTTGATTTTACATACCGTCCCAACTTTTTGGTTTGTAGATAGACAGCTAGATAGATAATATTGTTCCCATGAAATTAGGTTTGATTCACAATCTCAAAGTGTTTCATTACATTACAGGGTCACAGAAGAGATAAATAATAAATATAGTTGAGGACTGAGCAGGTTGGTAAAATGTCTGACTACAAATTAACTTGGTTTTGACATTTAAAACACCCACTGTTACTTTCAGTCCAGTTGCAAACAAGGTCAGTCTCAGGTGGCAGTTTGTCATTGTTGTTATAATGTGCAAAAAACAAAACCCAAAATTTCTTAAATGCGCAAATAGTAAAAGTCTTTGCTGCCTAATTCGGGGCATGCCCACCCCTCGGTTAAAATATTGAAGTTACTGCACTGTATTTCCCATACAGCACAGGGACCCATGTCATCCCAACTCCACATCCTTAGTTTTTAATGTTGGTTTTCTGTTAAAATGTTTCCAACCCTGATGATGTGACCGTGACATCACCGGTGTTATTTTATCAGGCTTTATACAACTGATGACATTATACAACTGAATAGTACTTGAAAGCTGATTTTCATGTGTGAAAATCGCCTATTTAATGTTCTTAATAAAGACATAGCATGTGTCTCCTTGTTCTTGGACTGTGTTAAGTTCTTAGATCCTCCTTAAGTCCTGAAACTTTCAGCTGTTTCAGTTAGACCCAACCTGGAATTTAGAGCCACACTAAGTACTGGTTGTACTGGCTCCTTACTTTCTTGGAGGGTTGATCTGCCCACCACCATTTAATAATGTCAGCTCCCTGTTGTACCATATTGAAGAATCAGACACAACAAAAAGAAGTCATCTTCCAAGGCAATGCTACTTTAGCATGAAAACAAACAGAAACCACTTGCACCTCAAACTACATTTAAAATTTCCATAACTTGTCAGGTGTTTGTGTCACAAGCCTATGCTTCACAGTTACCATTTAAAAAGATCTACACTCATGTATTACCTCTCTCTGAACTTTGTTTGCTTTAAGCCTAGATCCTTTTATGCTGAAAATTAGATTTGTTATACTTATTTATTTATTTTTTCCTGGTGAGTGTTACTGTAATTTCTCAGACACTTCTTGTTTTCAGGTTTTATCGCTCTACCTGAGTGTGTGTAAGTCATAGAGAGTCAACCTTGATCATAATCTAACTATGGCACACAAAGGACACACACATTCACATACATACTTCCAAACCTTATAATACTGTACAAATCTGTAGTGATCACTGTCTCCTTCCTCAGAGGTATGTAATGCCTAAATCTCTTTCTAACTGGCAGGGTATCACATAATTGGCTGTGGTCCATTTGTTCACCCGTGTGTGTGTTTTCTCACTAACAGCACATTTTAATGAATGGGTTTTACAGTGATTAGAGCTCCTGGCTATATGGAGGTCAGGAAGGGAGCGAAAGACTTTGACCAAGCATGGATGTCTGTAGTCTGCGTGGAGCTGAGCACAGTGTGATGGGTTTAATCAAAACGCTGCAGCTTTCTCTCTCCCTTGATAACTCTTTGTCTGTTCTGTCACTGCACCTTGCTATCTTGTGCATTACTATCTTTCTCCCTGTCTGCTCACACACACACACACACACACACAACGCAGTATATCTCTATTTTCTCCTTGGCATAATGCTAGTAGTCTGTATGCGCAGTACACCCAAAATGTATCTCAAGGAGATGGAGCCACAGGTGAATGAAATAATTTAAAATTAAGTTCAATCATGTCTACCTTCTATCACTGCTTATCTGCTGCAACAGTTGATGGGAAAGAAAAAAGATAATGTACCTGCCATTAATCTAACCACATATTTCCTTTAAACTTTTCATGAGGTACATATCATAAGGTGGTCCCTGTCAGTCACCCCCTGACAAAACAGATCTACAATACAGTTAAGTGCCTCAATTTTCATTGTACAATAACTGTAGCCAGAAAAACATATGAACAGTCTTTCACAGTCACAAAGCCAGATGTCTAATGCAACTATAGTACTGCATATAAGTACAATGTACAAAACCTGTGATTTCAAGTCAGTAACTAAATGTAACGATCCATGTTGTTTTTCACTCGTTATACCCAATATTCACTCAGAATCCCACAGGTTTCAATATAAAGTTTGAATGACAGCAATTGGATCTTACTTGATTTTGGATACTGGTTCATAATCTCTTGCCCAATTTACTTTGGATTTTAGAGAACACTAGACAGGAAACACTTTAAATGCAAAAAAACACAGCTATACCCACATACAGACACTTTCACTGGCATCTGCTGGTTGATAAGCACAACTCATAGCCTGAAATCCAGCCTCAGCGATGATACAAAGCATGGCTTACAGCAGTGCACTGCAGAGCCAACTCCACTGATGTAACATGTCAACTTCTCTAATTCACCATGTTCTCCATGTTGGCCAGACAATCCATGTAGACAGCTTCAAACCAACCACACTGACAGGAGCGGCAACGGCAGTTGGGGATCTGCCCAATGCGTCTCTGGCTATGACACACCTGTCAATCAAATCGAAATACCAAAGTATGGAAGCCAGAGAGCTGTTGTGCTGGTGCTCTGCCAAAAGGAGCCATGGGTGTATATTCTTTGTCTGTATAGCAACCTACATCCCAAATTACAGATACTAGCAGTTTCTACTTTCTACTATTTTGTCTGATATTTTATTATTATTCACTGAAACAACTGCTTTTTAAACAGGCCGTTCATTAAATTTGTCAGTTTCTAATATTTGATAAGCAGCAAAGCAATCTTGATACAGATAAAAAAAAAAGTAGTTCTAGTTTATATTATGTACAGTTCCATGCTTTATATCTAGTCCTTTTTGTGCATTCATTATTAAATGACTTCTTGTGATTTGGGGTTTTGTCAGAATCACTTGCATGTGCATGAGATAAAGGAAGGTAAGTGTCAAGGTGAAAATGAAAGGTAATTCAGTTCTGATTTGCAAAGAAATAGCATGGTCAAGAATAATTTTGTGGAAAATGTAACATCTGTGGCTGGTTTTGTCATTCGTATTGCACTAAAATATGTTGCCTGTGTGTCTGTGAAAATTTTGCTCCCATACACATTCACTCATGCACAACACTTTGTGCTTGCTTAATCTCATTTACCTTTTCCATCTTTATTTCCTTTGGACACTATTATAAATCTTTATGCTCCACTCTTAAAAAATTGGTTCCAGCAAGAAGCTCCTGAAAAGCAAACGATCCCCCCCTTCTCCACTTGTATTGTTCTTAAACGCATTACTGCTTTGAACACTTTGGTCCAGTCTATCTCATTCTATCTACTGCATATCTGCAAGCATGAAAGTTAAATACAACATATTAAATGCACTCCAATGTATGTCCTTTAGTAGACAAAGCAAAGAAGTGTCTTTACGTGGTTAAAAATTATTCTAATTTGCCTGTGTCATCCTTTTTTCATATGCTGCTATTGTATGTGCAGGTAAATCATGCACTAGTGTCGACTGATTGTAAAGTTGATTGAGGAGCTATAGACAACTTTATATATGCCTACTATAAAAGTGCAATGTGTATCTGGATATGCTATACGAACAATGAATAACCTAATAATGCCCTTGCATTTACAAATACTACTTGATGTTTGCATCTGTCAGCTTAGTAATTGGATTTTGTTTTTTATGAGTGGTTTGCAAAAGAAGGACAATGCAAGAGAGGTGAAGAAGTGCCAGATCTGTCCATTTTCACATGGTGTAAAGTCACAAGGGCTGTTGTTGCTGCAGAACCATTATCTATCTATCTATCTATTTATCTATCTATCTATCTATTTATACCAGGAGTTGTCCTTGGAGACACTTCAAGTAAGAGATATGATAAAAATGTTTCGGTCCTGTCAGGGGATACTTTCTCACTAATGCAAACTCACAGTGCAGATTGCGTTTCCACCTGAGTGACTCCCTGGCTGAGAGCCGATGCTAATGTGAGCCAAACCACCTCCGGAGGTCCCCGGTCCTCATGTGGGTCATTCTGTCTCTCTAAGTGGAAGAAGCCACTACATCGCACTGTCTTCTAATGGAGAAGTTTTCTCATTTGCTTATCGATATGCATACTTTTAGTTTGTTGCTCATTTCAAAGGGGTATGATGCATAATCAATGACTATTAA
Source organism: Monopterus albus (assembly GCF_001952655.1). Lineage (NCBI taxonomy): Eukaryota > Metazoa > Chordata > Actinopteri > Synbranchiformes > Synbranchidae > Monopterus > Monopterus albus. Next base: position 961,312 of record NW_018127884.1, on the reverse strand, counting down.
AAGCAGCATTGGATACCACAAAAGATGAGTTATCTGCTTTTGTTAAAACAAAACACATATATATATATATATATATATTAAACCATGACTACACTGAAATTATGACCACTTGTAAACTGTTAGGGTCAGCTCCTCATCATCCACCATCTTACAATTTAAATGCTGAGGACAGCTGTGCTTCCTACTCCTTCATCTTCTTCTACCACAATGCATTTTAAGTGGAGAGGGTTAGCGGCTCATATTGATCTTAAACTGAGACAGTTTACCGAAATAAAAGCTGCTTCTTAAATCATATAGCCAGTTTCCTAAGCATGCTACATTTATAAGCTCAACAAGTATCTCATAACAACACATAAGCTACAAAATCTAGAATATACAGTATATAATTATACTTTTTAAATATATGGGTTAGTACACTCTTCAGTAGTGTTATTTTAAAAAGCACATGCAGTCTAGTTCATGCTTTAGGTCATAGTTACATAATTATTTAAAGAAGAATTAATCAGTAAAACACAGGCTGTCATAAAACCTATGGCATAAATCCTATCTGTGGCATATTCCACAGGGCTCTATCAGAATGAGGGTTTGTCATTAAATCCACTGACATTAAAGACAATGTGGGGACATAACTCAAATATTTTTATCCAAGATAGAAATGAATAAATTACAATTACTCCAATTAAGTACCTTTTTATGTTCTTATACACCTTTTAGAAGTTGGAATTAGTTTTCAGTTTTATGCAAGTATGTTCTAATTAACGTACACCACTGTGGTATTAATGACAGAGTATAATTAATGTTCCTATAAGCACTGCAATGAGCCTTCCAGTTTGGACAACCTGTGGGTACAGTGTAAATAGGGTGGTGGCATTTACTAGATAGGACTTGTCCAGTTGCTGTTCAGTAAAGATAACTAAACCCTTTAACAACTATATACCATACTGTATTTGTTAAAAGAAGTTGTTACCTTGTAAACTATTGCTATAAAACTACACCATGATTGACACTGACATCACCAACATGTCTGACTTGTTTAAATAATAAGTCAATTAAGACAATAAGACAATTATGATATTGTGGGGACATAACCAAATGACCCAATGAATCTGATCCATATAATAGTTGAGAAACTAACATGCCCAGAGGGTTTGATACAGTAGATGATGTGTGTCTCTTGGCAAGAAACAACTTACTTTATACAGTTTTGTGATTCTTCTTGACTTGTTGTGAGCAGGTCTTTTCTCTTTCCTCTTAGCTGTGTTTGACAAAATCCTGCTTCTGTACTGTATTTACAGTATAGGAGGATGGAGGAGTGAATAGTAATGATTATTTAACCCACTTCTTTATGTTACACTCAAAAATGTCCATTTTTAGAATTTTACTCTCCCCACAAATGTAATGCAAGAAGGTGAATTAACAACAAAAATGAGTGCAAAAAGTCAGTACAGAATATTGGCCTTGTTAGCTACTACCCACAAAACTGAGATCTATATTTATTTGCATGGAACAACAAACGAAGCTGTGACTAGCTTGTGTGTTGAACATATGTTAGTCTTTTACAAGTCTTAAGTGCTCTTTTACATTTTATGCCTCTCTCTCTCTTAAACTTTAGTGTTTACAGCTATGAAGTCGAAATCTTAAAACTCTTCTACAAATCTGTAGCACCTGTTGTATCACATGCCAAATAACTGATTTTTTCATTCTGTCACCCCTCCCTTTCCCCACCTCTCTTTTTTCCCTGTGCACAATCTTCACTGCTGACTGGCTAAGATAAGACATCAGCTGCAAGTCATCAGGCACACAAAGGGCTCGCGGCACGCAGCCTTGCCTTGTCTTGACTCGCCTCACAGCGAGGGACACATCTCTCCATCCCCATAGAAATCGATGACACCTGGTCACCTCTTGTGCCAGCTCCCCCCTCCTTGTCACTCATCTCCTCCGCTAATATGTTCCCATTGCATGTGTGTTCCAACTCATGATTCGCTTATGTCCGCATGTAATGTATATGTAGACAAAATGATTTAACAAATGTACAAACAGACAAAAACAGACACACTAATACACACAAACCAAAGAAAGTCAATTTGATGTGTATTTGGGAATTAAATACATTTTAAAGCTTCCTGGATTTTCATGTTTACATTAGTGCTTGTGATGTTACCATGTGGACTGAAACCATGCAGTACACATACAGTCTTATGCAAAAGTTTAGGCACCCCTTGATAAATAACAGATTTTGGTGATTTTTTATTTGAACAGATGTTAACACAGTTTCTCTTGGAAATGGAAAAAATGCACAATATTTTCTGCAAACAGTGATGCATAGTTACTTCTTATGCCATAAATTGAACAAAAATAAAAAATAAAAACATTATTATGGCATGGTGCAAAAGTTTGGGCACCCTAAGAGTTCCAGAGTCTCAAAGTCTCTCACAAGGTTTCAGACCTTAATCAGCTCGTTAGATCTGATGCACAGCAACAGCTGTCATTGGTAAATGCCAATTTCAAAGCTGTACAAATACCTTGACTCTTCAAACCTTGTGCACACACTTGTGGACACCCAGCAACCATGGGTTCCTCTAAGCAGCTGTGTAAGACCCTGAAAATGAAAGTTATTGATGCCCACAATGCAGGAGAAGGCTACAAGAAGATAGCAAAGCGTTGTCAGCTTGCAGTTTCCACAGTAAGAAATGTAATTAAGAGATGGCAGATCAGGGGAACTGTGGAGGTCAAGATGAGATCTGGAAGACCAAGAAAACTCTCGGACAGAACTGCTCGTATGCTGGTCAGAAAGACAAATCAAAACCCCCATTTGACTGCAAAAAACCTGCAGGAAGATTTAGCAGACTCAGGAGTGGTGGTGCACCGTTCCACTGTGCAGCGATGCTTGCACAGACAAGGCCTTCATGGAAGAGTCAGCAGAAGAAAACCTTATCTGCGTCCCCATCATAAAATCCAACGTCTGAAGTATGCAACAGGACATCTACAGAAGCCCGATGCGTTTTGGAAACAAGTGCTGTGGACTGATGAAGTTAAAATAGAACTCTTTGGACACAATCAGCAAAGGCATGTTTGGAGAAAAAAAGGAGCAGCATTTCATGAAAAGAACACCTGGCCAACTATTAAGCATGGGGGTGGATCTATCATGCTCTGGGGTTGTGTTGCAGCCAGTGGCACAGGAAACATTGCACGGGTGGAGGGAAGAATGGATTCCACTAAATACCAGCAAATTCTGGAAGCAAACATCACACCATCTGTAAAAAAGCTGAAGCTGAAAAGAGGATGGCTTCTACAACAGGACAATGATCCTAAACATACCTCGAAATCCACTATGGAATACCTCAAGAGACGCAGGCTGAAGGTTTTGGAATGGCCATCACAGTCCCCTGATTTAAACATCATTGAAAATTTGTGGGTAGATCTTAAAAGAGCTGTGCATGCAAGACGACCAAAGAATATTACAGAACTAGAAGCCTTTTGCAAGGAAGAATGGGAGAAGATCCCAAGTACAAGAATTGAAAGACTTTTAGCTGGCTATGAAAAGCGTTTGCAAGCTGTGATATCTGCCAGAGGAGGTGTTACTTTTACTGAGTGCTCGGCCTTAGTGTAGATGATCATTTCTTTGATTCATGTTAAGTCTATACCAATATTTCCACCACAATGCTTTTCAAGATGTTCTTGTAGTTCAGACATTATAGTGAAAAGCTTTTTAATATACAACAATAAGCTGTTATTGGTAATAATAATCACTATGACATGGACTGAAACTGAAAAGTTCAAAGTTAAATAAAAGAATCCACCTTCAAGCACCTCTAAAGCTTAGAGTCCAAGTTGTGTTTTAAGGGTGTTATCTAACTCTGTTTTATCTTACTCTTGGCATGAAAACAAATAGCTTTATTTCCAAAATGTTAAACTTTTCCTTTCTAACAACTGTACTCAGAAAAAGGAAAATAAGAAATAACTTTTAATTAGGAAAATGAGCTGCAGCATTAAAGCAAACAAACAAAAAATTAAAGTTCCCTCATTTTTACTTTTTCATTTTCAAGTTTCCATTTGATAATACTGTAATTGCAGTTTGAATATTGCAATTTTTTGCATTCACTTGTGGTCCATTTATCTATAAAAGAAGATTCAAAAGAATATTTAAAATTTTCTGTTTTAATTATGCACCTTCTTTTCCTTCTGTTTTAAAAAACATATTCTTTCAAGTGAGATTGTCCTTATAAAATTGCAGCAGATGGGCTTGCTTGTAAAATCACAACCACTAACTACCTTTACATACAGCTGAAAACGTGTATGATGAGTAGCAGCAAAGGTTGCTTTAGAAAGTACAAGCTCCGACAATGAGCGGCTGTGTGAATAATAAGACTTGTCAAAGTTTTACAGTGTACCAGAAGGATCACAAGCACCCTGAGCTAAAAATAGCCACCACAGTGGTAATGGAATTAAAACAACTCTGCCTCTACCCTCTGATTAGAACCAAACAGACTGTTACAAATAGCAATTTAAAATTTCTCACATGACAAACCCTTTTGGTTCAAGTGGTGCATCTGCTAGGTGTGGGACTGTGTGTGTGTGTGTGTGTGTGTGTGTGTGTGTTTGAGTGAGGTAGGTACATGTGTTTAAAAAGAACAACTAAAAATCATGGTTTCTACTGCCTTTACTTCAGTTTTTGAAGAAAGTCCTCTCAGGTCTTTTGACATTGGAGAATGGAGTTCACATTTCAAGTCCTACATGTGGCTGGGTTTAAGCAAAGGGAAGCACTTTGAGGAAGGTTAGAGGAAGACTGTGGTTTTGGTTATTTTTTTAAAGTAAGCTGGTAATGTCTTGTGCTTCAAGTCACTGATGCATAAACCTTAAAATCTTTTATGATGGTTTATGGACTGTGGTTATGGCTTAGTGGGGCTCTGCTCCACCTACTAGTGGGCTCAGTAGGTCATCAGGCCACAGACCTTCGTTTTCACGACTACAATAATAAGCAGAGAGCATATGCAGTAGGTTTAGCATGAGAGCTACTTAGGGTAGGGTTCAGGAAAAAATTGTGGTTTGCATTAATATAATAACTTCCTTATTGTTACAGGGCTTTTGTCGTTGCAAAAATCAATACACAGTTTCAGTTGTAAATAAAAAAGACAATATTTCACACTGCACTTGAACACCAGTTTCCTATGGGAAAGTTGTTTTACTTTATATATACAGTATGTACATAATTTCATCCTTTGCATATGTATTACTACAGCCACTGGGGACCTCTAGTCTTGCAAAAAGGGCATTTCTCAGGTCAGATGGCACCACTTGGGGTCTATCTGTACTCATGCCTGAATACAAGCAGACATTTTCTTAACAAATCCTCATTTCTAACAACTTTGGAAATGGTTACAGTTCAAACCATTTCTTTATTCCCAGCTCAACTCTGACTGCAGTAAAATTTTGAAGCAAACATACTGTACAGTACATTGGTGCTACTGAGCACAAGCCTATGACAAGGTACAGATCAGACTGATCCAACAGAGGTGACTTATGGACAGGATATGACTGAGTGTTGGGGCCGGAATAAAGCAGAATAACAAATTCAGAATGTCAGCCTGACTGCTTGTGCTGAGATTGGACTAATACTCCATGGTTTTCCAAAGCAGCATCTCTCTGTGCACATCAGCTGCAGGATGTCAAACCTTATCAGAAATAACTCTCTATACAGCAAAGCACAGCTCAGTACAATACAGCACCACAAACAACAGAAGCCACACTATCTCGGTATGACACTCGTAAAGACTGTCGAAAACGCCCATTCTCTTTCTCTCAGACACACAAAGTCAGATCCAACTCATGCATGAACAGATGTACACTCATAAACACCCACCCACATATATGGAAACACATGTATGAATGTATTCTGGCTTTGTTTAATAACAAGCTTAAGGATCTGACTTTCAGGCAACCTGTTTTTCTTTCATCAACTCAAACTTAAGATGTCAGTCATATTTCTCAGGAAGTTCACTAATAACCAATGCTGCCTACAAAAAAAGCAAGAGGGTACTGCTTTATTGTTAACATGGCTGCACACACCTGTTCTTGTTTGAAGCAACTGGGTAGTTGGATGATTCCCTTTGTTTTTATCATCTAATGGCACAATTGTGTGCCACAGTGCACAGCTCCCCAGAGCCGAGGTAATGGTGGGGAGACGCCACCTTCTTTCCAAAGCAAACCGTGTTTACTCTCATGCAGAATGACAAGCACATGCAAGGAACCTGACAATGTGCAAGTGTAAATTAGGTCCCCAGTCTGCTCCACATTAATTATAAATTAAATGTAATTGCAGTGGGATTTTATGAAGTCAGTTAATTTGGACTGACTGTAATATGAATGTATTCCTAGCAAACATTTTAAAGAGCTTTAAAAGATGAGCTCAGACAGAGCAGTGTGTCTGTTGCACCTGGTCATAAACACAAAAACAAGGTGAACTGCAATTTAAAGACAAGTTGACATGGTGAATGGTGATTGATGGAAATGATGTGGTTTCTTGAAAAATGTTAGTTTCATTCTCTACTTGTTTGCATGTATTACTTTAACAATGCCAAATTGTGTGCAGTTCCCTGCCAATTTGGAGGTAGCCTGTGCCTGATTCTGTACAAAGCAGCACATATGTGAACCAAAAAGATTCATCTAACTCAGTAAATCAGATGCTATATAATAACCCAAACACAAATCCCTTAATTTCCTCTCTCTTAGCTGTTGTCTCAGCCATTCCCCTGACCAATGGTGAAAGAGGAATCTTAATTGCAATTATCTGCCCACAACTGTCTAATAAGCACACTTTGGCCAGCACACATACTGAATGGCTGTAACAAAAGGCACACAGCAAAACAAACTACTGTATTCGGTAAGTGCATGTTATTTACAGATATAGGAATGGTACACGCATAAGCACAGGCATAAAAACTGCTAACGTGCAAAGTCAAGCAAAGTAAAAGACTATTTGTTCCGGCAGGTCTGGTGGAGTCTATGGTTTCTATTTTTGGGGCAGTACAGTGAATGCTGTATTAAGTTAGTACATGTTGGCATGTTTCTGACCTTTGAATGCACACTGTCTGACTATTTGGTAGCTTGGCATCCAGTGCAGATGAAAAGTGGTTCTTAGACACAGCACTAAAACAATGCATTCAGTTGCAGTTTTCTACTATCCTGTATAACAACACCACAGAATGATTAATCACCACACTTTCCCAATTTACACTCCGCATCCGCACAATGTTGTGAACTGAACAAAAGTAGTCGGCCTCAGTGACATTGTGCACGTGACCTAGCACTTTGCACCAGTCTTAATGACTGTACCATTAAAATAGAATCCACACTGTATCAGACCCAGTTAGATGCAAGATGCTGTTGAGACTGGAAGCACAACCATACATATATTATGGTGGCCCTGAAAGCTCAACACATACTGTATTTTTGCTATTTTGGAACATTTGAGCATTTTTCACAGACCAATAATACATAAATTATTGCGGGGTCAGCCTTTCTTATTTTGCACGCTACTTTTTCAAACTACTAATAAAGGTAAATAACCAGTACCAGTAAATCACATTCATTAAAAAGGAATAATTCACAACAGGTCACACAGTGTCTCTGCACACCTGAGTGTATGGCATCTGATGCCTGATGATGCTCAAATAGAGTGAAACATCATTTGTTAATAAATACAGCTAAAGCATGACAGTGTGGGGGATAATTCACAACAAGAAAATGGCTTGGGAATCAATTTCAGAATTCACTCTTGTTATAAGAAGAACTTATTATTAAGTTATTAGAAGCAACTGTCGATGCACTGGGGTGCGGATGACGCAGGTGGCATTGATGTACAGTTCACTACAATTTGTGATTGAAAAAAACATATAGTGGACAATTGGAAGAGTAGTTAATTTGTCAGGAGAAAAAAAGGAATAAATGGATAAACTTGGAGTGACCTTTGTACAAAGTTAGCAAGAAACAGGAAGTGAACAACAGTGAAAGCCATTTAACGATATGGTTTTTTGTAGCTAAGATATATTCTTTTGTTTTTAATTCTAAATTTGCCAACAATTAATATTGTGTTATAGACTGTATTGTACAATGTATGGTATATAATTGTTGCCCTTAGCAAGGCAAAACTAACTGGTAGATCTTTAAATGGAGGTGGGTGACTCTGTGGCTGTACAGTTTTTCCTCCAGTGTATCTGAAAGTGCAACTTTTCCCTCCATTCCAGTCCACAGCAAATGAATGACTCTCATAAGCAGACCCAAACTCTTTCCAGCACCCTAACTGGTCACAGCAGTGTGTGTGCGTGTGTGTGTGTGTGTGTGTATGTGACTGAGTGGCTAATGAGTATACATATATATAAAATGATGAGTATATCTTTGCATTTGTCCACAAAAAAATGATGCACAAAGCCCATACATGGTTGGAAAGATGAGAGTTTAAAGCTGGCTCTGAGTGAGCCTGACCTTACAGAACATCACAAAACATTTTCAGTTTGAGAAGAAGGCTGAGGTCATGATGCAAACAACGCCTACCTGTTAGTGTACCAGTGGCAGCGCATGAAGGATCATCCCATGATTCCCCAGTCACAGTTAGCTTTGTATTTTAATCACATATGTTTCAAAGTGATTCATTAAAGAAGCTGTTACTCAATCAGACATTCACAGGTGATAAAAAGAATCGGACAAACACACACTCACATGGACACTG
>NW_018127884.1:913794-952571 GCF_001952655.1 Monopterus albus | reverse complement strand
TCTTTCACACTGACTGTTCTCAGCCCTACAAAAGACCTACAGAGCTAAAAATGACCTCCCCACTCATGGATAAGAGGTCTGTTATCATGACAACAGATATGTAGGACTGTCCAGTGAAGAAGAGGCTAGTGCACTACTCAGAGAGAGGGGCTAATTTTCACTCAGTGGGGTTATAATGAGCCTTTCATCCTCTTATCCTGCCCGGTTACCATTGGAAACCTTACAAGCTCTGACATGAACCACAAAGCACAGAGGAACTGCCACAGCATTTATAACAAGACAGAGTAAATCAGTATAGTCTAAGGTCTGGATGTTTTGCTGTATCCTTTTTAGTAATGAGATAAATATGGTATTTATTGTTACTTCTTTTTATGAAATAGCAACATAACACAGTATATACAAATTTGTTATGCGGTCACACTATGGTACAGTGTAAATAAGCGCAAAACATATTGTGTATTGTGTAATTGTGTAAATGTGCCACTTTATTCAATGCCATTTAAGTCAAATATATATTCTGGAGTGAAACCTTTAAAGCTTTACCTTTAGTACTTTAAAATATATGCTGATTGTAAAATATAAAGATGGTACAGAAAGTCGAGAGAGAAAAATGCACATTGTGGATACTAGTTAGAAACAGTAAAATGAGATCATTAGGACCAGATTATAGAGTATGGCTGTGTGGGATAGTTTTAAATAAGAAGTTTCCAGTTGGGTCATATGCATTCGAGAGATACAAATCATTTCTTTAATCAGTACAAAGGTAAACTGTAAGAGTCACCTTATAAATCTTTCCATGAAGCAAGAGTCCATGTTATCTGTGCAGAATTAAACACTTTAAAAAGCATTCTTCTTCAAAGGCAAAGCAAAGAAAGTGATTGTGCAATTATAAGATCCCCTTGGAAAGGTTCATGATACCAGCCTTAATTGTTTGTGCAGTCTTACACCTCAAGAAGCTGTAAAAACCTTGAGCATGTGAAGATGTTCTGTAGCATTTCTGATAGAGGAGTGAGTGAATCAACAAAGCAGCGCAGATAGCACAAAATACACTCACTGACACATGGACATGAAGTAGCTCAGCTGAGAGAGTCTGAATATGAGAAGGCTGGCCAAACAAACAGATTGCACATGAATGAAAATGAGGCAGAAAATTGGTGAAAGCGGCAACAAACAACAGCAGAAGACTGAGAAGCGATATTGCATGAGGGCTTTAAAATATTCAGGTAGGTTGTGAATTAGGCTCTAAGTGCACAGGCTGCTGCTGCCACCTTGCAAACACACCCACATATCCTCCATACTCTCCTTTCTCTCTCTCTGTCTTCCTCTTGGCGGTTCACTCTCATTCACTCATAAAACCACAGAAATAAAGAGAGAAGATGGACAGAATGACAGAACAGGCATTAGAGGTTAAGGGATGGATTTCCCAGCATCTTTTGCCTTCACTTCTGACCATCTGCTTCTTTGGCACTAGCCTTCCTCTCTTGATGTTAAATTCTAGACTGGTTAAGCAGCCACTTATAGAAAGGAATGTTTAGATGGGTAAAATCAATTAGTTATAGACGGTGCTAAACACTTTGGTCAAGTGTATATTGAATAGAAGAGAAGAAAGTGCTGAATATGGCTAAATCAGACTGCTGAAACACTGCCTTCCAACACACAGGGACGGATAGAGGGGTGAGGTGACAGGTCGAATGGTGAATGATGAAAACTGAGAAATAAATTAGAGAATAAAACAAGAAATATATAGGAAGGAATGAAATGCAGCCATAAAAGACAGAAGATTGAGAAATGCAGAAGGAGAATGGAGCAGCTGGGAAGAAATGAAGAAGAAAATACGGGGATAAAAATTAGAAATCAAGAAAGAGAAAGGTGAAGAGGGGGACAGAATGGCAAGGGAAAAAAACTGATGATAAAACAGAATATTCATCGTCATCAGATGGCAAAAAATACATGGATGCAGACTGTCTCTGTGGCAGCCTGTGGTGTCGTCCCTGCACTCAAGCTGAGACATAAAATGAACACTGCCAGAGAAAAAACAGGGGGGGAGGAGGAGGGGGTTAAAAAAAAAAAACAAAAAAAAACAAATGTCAGGTTAGTATGAAGACAGAATCTTTAGCCAACCCTCTCATCTCTCACGACACAGACAGGCACACTCAAGTAAACCTAATAACTGGGGTAGGGGGTCCACAATTGCCCATTTTAATTAGATTTCTCAATAGTGATTTTTCATATGCTAAAGAGTGAGGTAAGGCTAAGACATGGTGACATTGCAAGGGTGGTGTTTAGTTTCATTAGCAATGTGCAGCAACAAAAGGTAGATTTACTACTGGACAACCACCGGCGGACTGGGCACTGATCCCACATCTTCATGGTTACCCCACATTCAGCCTTCAAATGCCAGGATCTCAATTCTTCTCTCTGTCTCACTTGCAAAAACACAGGCAACCTCATACACAAAATTAGAACCATTACGAACAATCCTGTTTCTTAAAGAGACCCAATATTAACACCAGAATTAAATCTGTGGTAGCAACAGTCAAACATACTGTATCTTGTTGAAATTTGTGCTATCCAATGAAAAGTGACTGATTTAATGTAGTATTTCTGTGTCTATGTGGGAGCGTATATTTGCATGTGAGTGTGCTCATTGGCCTGGCAGCAGCTCCTCAGAAAGTAGGACTGAGAGCTTGTTACAGCAGTCCCAGTGTGTGGCCTCCCTTGGCACACAAACACAAATTAGCTGAGGGACGACTGCTGTGGCAGAAAGCTTCTCTGCAGACAAAACCTCTTAATATTCTTTCCAAGTCCATTAAGGCCTCGAGAGATTGGCCAGGATTGATTGTTTGTGTTTGATATTACCAGGGCCTTCAAGGCCAGATCCTCATTGAAAATTAGAGATGGCATTTGGTAAAGCCCAAGGAATTGAAAAACTAAATACAAACCTGTGCGTTCTTATCATCCACACAATGAGGAATGATGGAGGAAGCCTTCATCAAATTAACGAATACTTGTTGCAATTTCTTTGTAGCTTTAGGGTTCATTGACAATTTGACTGGTTTTCCAAGTCAGTGGCTTCCAATTTTTTTATATGTCACTATATTTTCTGGCAAAATAGAGTTTTTCCAGTCAGTTATTCAATTAAGGCACTGGCCTCTTCACACCCGAGCCCCTCACACACACACACACACACACACACACACATCCAACTCGTGCACACACAAAGAAGAAGAAAGAATTCCTTCTTGTGAAGCCCTGATGCATGCAACCAGGTGCAGAAAAGAAAGCTCTGACATCAAAGGATGCTTTATAGTTTTTCTTATAAACTGACAGAGTTTGAAGGATTTGAATATCACTTATTACAAAACAAATGTTTCATTACAAAGAGGATAATAAGACTGTTTTAGAAATGTATTCAGTTTTTTTTCCTGTGATTTTATTTTACAAATGTCATTAAAATATTGGAACGAAAAGACAAAACGGATGATAATTGGCTGATCACTGAAATCTTCACTTTTCAGGATAAAACTACTGCTTTTAAAAAAGAGCCTACACGCTTCCAGCTAAATGAGGCTATACTTAGGCAGAGAGATGTTTTGAGCTAAATGCTAATATAATCATGCTAAAATACTCATAATGACAAGCCTAACATGTTTAGCAAGTCTAATACTTACCTTGTTAGCATCTTAGTTTAGCATGTTAACAGTTGGTAATTAGCATTAAACAGAAGTAATGCTGAGGCTGATAGCTTATTATGATACAATTTGACATGTTGATGGTGCTAGATGAAACACCAGGAGATCATTGATCATACTCAGGATTTCTGAGGGGAACACAAAAGTCTGTGCTAAAATACAGAATAATCAATACAGCATGAGATACTTTACTTTAAACCACAAATGTTGCGGTACTAGCAGAAAAGTAAAGGGCTCATCAAAGTCATTATGACAGATTACATGGGCATCATGGATTATCTGTACCAAATGCTGTGCCAGTCCATTGAGATATGTAAGAGCCAAAAATGTTAGCCTGCTTTTAGCACTAGGGGAAAAGTCATGTACAATTAGAGCAAACATGTTGCTAACCTGCCTGCGTCATGTGATTTGATACAGTATGTGATATACTTTTAATCATATGATAAAGTCATATGTGTTAAATGGGAAATGGTATTTTTTTTAATGATAATATATTAGACTAGTCTGGTGCTACAAAGTGTACAATAAAAGGATAATAATGTCAATGTTAGTTCATACTGACACGATAGAATGAATGGTAGCCTATAGATATTCACGGTCTAGTTTAGCATCAACTTTACAGTTGGTTTTAGGGTTAGAAATCACATGGGTAGCTGGTATCATGACAGAGTAGCAAATCACACGGCCATGACTAATGGCATAAAGTCCTTTGTCCATAGGACAGACATGGCTCCAAACCATGTGTCCCTAATTGCAAAGTAAACATAAGATCAAAGAACATGCTCCTCTAAGATATTAATCAGTCCAATCTGCCGAGTGTGTTGCACTAAATCCCCTCTGCCCTGGTCTGGTTATGAATATCATCCCAGAGGGTGGGCTATTAATAAGTGGACATACTCACACATTTCCTATATGGACCAGAACAAGGCAGCCACTGATCTCCATGGATGAACAGCTTAGAGCAGTGTTGAATAAGTGTTGAGGGAATTAAGTCCCATCATCACCTCACAGACACACATAAACCCATAAAATACAGTATACACCCTCAGACACACGTGTGCACCGTGTATGAGGGGGCTCTGTGTGATGCATGGCCTGAGGCAACTGCAGTCCAGCGTCTGTGGTGGTGAAGGAACCTCACTGTTCCCCAGACAGAGGCGGAGCTGGTTTCTGGGACACTGAAGCACCCTACCAAGCATGGAGCAGGGTCACATGTCACATGACAGATGGGGCCACAGCTTTTTAAAGATTGGAGGGGAAGGGGGGAATTCTGCAGAATACAAGAAGTTGTGGTGTTACATTCAGTCATGTCTGAGTCAATCGCTGCATTGACTTGCATGCCTCAGCAAACCTGAACTTCAGTTTTAGGTTTTGATGTAAAAATGAAAGACTAATTTCCTTCCACAACAACCTTAATAAATCTAATGACAAAGTCCACTCCAGAGAAACAGAGAAACTCCTGTAATGAATTGTCAATCTGTGTTCTATATTAGTTTCCAGCATTAATACTAAGTGGGATAAAAACTCTGTGGTCAGACAGCCAATGCAAATCAAGAGAGTGGATCAGGTTTCAGTTCCTTTGCATCTGAGCTTGCATTACAGTCCAGTTCTCCTGTATCTTTTGCATGGCAAATGCTCTCCTTGCTCTGGTGCTGGAGCTCTCTCTTCTGAAAACAGCAATAGAGTTCAAACATAAAAAAAAGAACTTTCCAGGAAAAGCAGTTGCGGCAGGAAATAGAAAATAAATCTGGGTGCATACATCCATTATCAGGGCACGTTATCGTCAGAGCGGAGTCTGTAGAGAGAGAGGAAACCAGGCTGGGTCTCTATGTGTGCTGTAAGATAGGAAAAACCAATTTTCACCTCCTCCTTCCTCATCCCTTGATTCAACCCTCGCTAACTCTGCACACCCATCACTAAATCATTTCATCTAAATAAACTAGCCAAATGTTTTACACCTCTGCACATTACTGAATGGTGATAAGGTGCTGGTTCACAATTCTGTGTAAAGCATCTCTCTCTCTCTTTTTTGTCAGCTCCATGGCCCCAACAAAAATGAGGAATACTGAAAGCTTCTGTGAATGTGAAGGCTGCAGAGATAGAAAAGTGCAAAAATAAGGAGGTGAAAGTATTTTAAAACCCTGCCATTTCTTATACCCTCGACGATAAAACAACAGACAAGCCATATTTTATGTTTGCGTTAAATATTCCCATGTGCGGCACCTCTATGACAGCTTATTCTCGGGCAGATTTATCACAACCCTTATCTGCTCAACTCACCAGACAAAAGCAAGGCATACAGCTTACACTGTAGTGTGCTGATGCCTGAGGCACAGGACAAAGCGTACAATCAATACAAATCTGCAGTCTATACATTGAACAGGAGTGGGTTGACACACATCCTTCCAGCAGCCATACATCACAACGCCTTATCTAATTAGCTCCCTGAAGAGCATTATATGTCTACTAATATCTCTCATTGTACTCTCCACCAGAGAAAATCATGGGCTATCCACCCCAAGTGTTGTTACTCTTTGTTGTCATGATGAAGGGATTCTATTAATGATGTAGTACAGATTAAGGGAAATATATAATTAGTCTTAACATCAATTAATCAATGTTCTTCATTTGTTTCATCATAGGGAATAAATTACACTTAATTCTATGATCTGCTACAGTTCAGTCAAAAGGATCAAACCTCTCCCAGTGCTAATACCAAGACTGCTAAACCTGTCATCTGGAGCAAGAGACATCTACTGGATTAATGTAATATTAATTTGGCTCAACAAAGTTCCTGTGCAGAACTGGGTTTAGTTTGAGGTTCAAGCATCTTCAGTTTTATTACCAGCGGATCAAATTCGGAAAGTGCCACGATATGATATCATATGAATGATACACAAACCTTAGATCGGCACTTACGATAACATTTTTTTTAAGTAAGTTTACTCATAGAGATAGAAATAATGCTGTATATTGAATAGTCATTTTTTTATTTCATTGCTGTTCACTACTATGAACTTCTTTCAAAATCCCCATGAAATTAAATGTACAGTATGCGTTTATTCCTAGACTAATGTGTATCCTGTAAGAATTCATTAGGAACCAACTACCAAGTCCTAAAATATCATACTTATCTTCTAAAAATGCTCAGAAGTAGCAGTTAAATTTCAGTCCTCTGTTGAAAGATCATATAGACGCATAAAGATCAGTGTATATCTTTTCTCCAGGAGTGTTTGTGTTTATTTATCCAAGGTTGATTCAATGAGCAGAGTTTCTTGGAATCCTCTGCTCCACAGCCACAGAAGTTCACACATCTACACCTGGAAGCTACCCAGTACAACAAAAGTCTTATCCACTGAGCGACCCCACCGGAGGAAGGTGGGGTTAAGTGCCTTGCTTAAGGGCACCCCATGGTGGTTTCCCTTCCCTAGTCTAATTTATCTTGCCTGTCCGAGGAATGACCCGGCAACCTTTCAGCCACAAGTTCACTTCTGTAAGCTTTAGGTTACTTTTTCTTTCCATCTTTCTGTATGATTGTATGTATATGTCAGTCTGTCTTTGAAAACAAAAGGGAAATTGAAAAACAACATTTGTCCCAGGCTCCCACCACAGCACCTTCCTTCCTTGGGAGGGGGCTAACTCATAGATGAACAACCACACACACGGGCAATTTAGAGACACCAATCAACCTAAGCTGCATGTCTTTGGGAGGAAGCCGGAGTAACCAGAGAGAACCCACGCAAGCACGGGGAGAACATGCAAACTCCACACAAAAAGGTCCCGGGTGGGGCCTGAACCCAGAACCTTCTTGCTGTGAGGCAACAGTGCTAACCACTGCGCCACCGTGCTCACCTTCCTTCAATAAAGGAATATTATACATACATTAGAGTGAATGGCCTTCCCCCTTCCTGCAGCATCACCACATAACTCAGTGCTGGCTGTCCTGGAGGATCCTGAGCTGTTAAGGTTGAAAATGAAAATAGTTTCTTTTTTTGTCTAGAGTCAAACACCCCCAAGGATTCAATTGGAAAAATGCACTCACCTTTCTTCATTTTTCCCCCAAAAGGGAAAGTATAAGTGACTAGGATTAGGTTTAAAGAAAGATTACACTAGAGAAAAATGTCAGTGGGACTAGACCATGCTGTTGCTAGAGGGAATTATGAAAAGGCCCTCCTCAAGTGTCTGACAGCTCCCGATTTTAATTTAGTGCACTGACGTTGTGTAGATGACTAATTTAATGAAGCTCTCAGCCAGTGCTCTATGTTCTAAAAGCATCTGTCAATTCATGGAAAGATAGGAGAACATAACATATGTAAGCATTCTCAGTGAAGTCAATACATCTGCTGAAAAGTTGAGCCAGCTCTCCAGTCTATTCAGAAATACCTTGTTAGATTCCTGATCTTTTGTTGTTCTTGTTATTCCTGCTTGTGTCTGTGAACTGCTCATCATACTGTAACTCACCCACCTCCACAGTCATCAAATCACTAACCATTGCTCTATTTTCAGATTCCTGAAGCAAAGGCCTGTGCTTGCTTTATCATGATTTTTCCTTTACTATTTTTATTTATTTGGCATAAATTTGTCAAACAATGCACAACATACCATATATTAAGAATTCCCCTTACGGTACACCATTGTGACTTCTAAACTCTTGATTTCAGCATTATCATTTTTATAACAATGTCTTATGATTGTTAAGAATGTTCAGAATGCTGATACAAATCTTGACTTCAGTACTTAGTGTGCCCAGAAAAGCTGCATAAACCACTTCACAAATACTCAGATGTATAAAAATGCTATTTTTACTTTATGACTGAGGAGAGTGTGGTACTACAATATGGATAAAAGAAGAGGAATCAATCAGGGACTTTTTTATTTGGAGCCATAATCTTTTCAGCACATTAGAGGTTTCTCTGTTGGCTCCAGAGAGTTTAATATCATTTATAAATGTGTGTAGTTGCAGACTTTTGTCGAGTGCAAATAAATTATTGTAGCCTGCATATTGTCTTCCAAATTGTACAGTATAATAGGTTACCTGCAAGTGAACAGTAGTTTGGAATGTAACCAAGTATCAGTAAATACAATTCGGAGGTACTTCCTTTTTATGCTGCTTTATGCTTACTCATCACTACAGTCCAGAGGCAAATATTTTATTTTTTCACCTTGGGCACATAGATACAAACAATAAAATGCAACTTATTTAATATTATGTATATTGTTGGAGATTAAACTAGTGGTCACAATGTAGGTAAGATCAGCTTCACCTAAACCAGGTACAAACGTAAACTGTTATTTACACATCTATAAAAGTGATCAGATAATATAAAATCTAATCATATAGCTCTCAGGGGACAAACTATTAGTTTTTATACTTGTTGATAGTACTATGCTTTTATTTAAATACCATTTTGAACGCTGAACTTATAGTTGGGTGTTCTTACCACTGCAATCATGTGTTTGATCACCTATGGGTCATCAATTGATCAGCTTTTTTTTTTTTTTTTTGGCTATACTGCATCACTGTGTAATGGCTATTCATGGACTGAGGACATGGCTGGTGGAGGACCAAGGACAAAACTAGCATGATTTTTGTTCAAAAAGACATGTGACATCATGTCTTACATGGCACAACATCTGTGTGGATAATTGTTGGAGTGGATATTATGCTTTGCCATGTGTATGCAATTTCACAATGACAATGTCATTTAACAGAACAATGTGAACAATGTGTGGTTTATAAATCAGCTGCAAAGACCTTGTATCCCTATTGCTTTGCATATACTGGCTCTATGTCAAACCTCTACACAGAATTTAATGCATCTGGTCACTGAGAAAAGACATGTTACTGTATCTGCTAATTGCTTCCTTATTGGCAAAACCTGCATGTTACAGTTTGCCACCACCAATTAAAGTACATAAAAAGCTGTATACATAAAAAGATCTGGCTATTCATATTCTTTCACTCACCACACTTTGCATATAGAGGTCACGACTAAGACCATTTCTAATATTGTCTGCCTGCAATAGTCTGTGCAACAGCAGAAACAATGCAAAGCCACCACAGTGAGTTCACCAACCTCAGTGACAGCGTAGTATTTTCATTTAACTATGTTATCTACAGTTTTTCCATCCAACAAAGCAACAAAAATCCTCAATGAAATTGGAAATCCATGTAGAATTGGGAGACATTGACAACTATTTTTTTTTTTTGGAATATGATAATACTTTCCAGTCACTAAGTGCACACAGATTTTTGAAAGTGACCGTATATATGAGGTCACACTTTAAAGCCTATATTTATTTATTTATCCTCTTTTTTTTACTCCTCATCCTCACTCAAATGCAGACTAAGCCCTGCTTCTGGCTTTCAAATGGAGTGGACAGATTAAGCTGAGTTAGGACTACTTTCCATAGATGTGTTGGCGTGGCATTTTGAAATCAACACTCCCCCATCTCCTTTTCTGCAAAAGCCAGTTAAGAGGTGACACATCCATGCTTCTTAAACTAGACGGTAGCTGAAGATTAACAAATGAAAGTGCCACTACAAAAAGCCAGTTCTTGCAAAAAAAAGATATGACACATTGTTACAATAGTGTTTCATCTCCTTAATATTTCAAAAATGTCCACAATGTACAATACTTTATGAGTGTATTACTGTTTGTTATGATGGTACTGGTGGTGATGATGATAAGCTTGAGGTAGTGGCTAAAAATAAGTGTTTTAAACTGGTAATAAAGCCAAAAACAAGCTAGTCCTGAAATATGCCAACATTAGTTATAATGTTGTTTAATGGATATGGTTCAGTCTAATATGCCAAAATAGTTGTAAACAGAAGAGCGATCAGCGTTGTTGCAAGTTGGTCAGTGTCACCCCACCCAGTCTTAGATGATGAAAAAAATTCTGACATGCTAGACTTTGTGTCGGAACGTCGTGAGGCATCCTAGGCGCAGCAGGGGTTGTCGATTACGATCGATTGATGGGTCGGTTCCGGCGCCCTACAATTGTTGGGTTGGGCTGTTACTGGGCTTAAATTGTGTAGCCTAAACAGGGCATCAGATAGATGAAGCTTCATATTAGCTTCAGAGAAACTTTAGGATGCCTTTTTGCATGAAACTAAAAATGTAGATTTTGTCCCCTCATACATTATACTAACAATGTGCTAAGAAGTCATCTCTTCATGACCAGTATGGACAGGAGGAAATATTGCAGCCATAAATAAACATTTGTTCATGTGATTTTTTTTAACAGACTGAGACTATCCTTTACTGCTAGACTAACCAGTGCTAAGTATAAAACTGTCAACATCAGATGTTTGAGAACAGCTGCTACTATAACTTGGTCCCACTAACATAAATGTCAACCCTAACATAAAGACAATATGTGCTTCTCTGATTCTTTAAATGCTCCAAAAGCAAACTCTGAATTAAAATTTCAGTTCCACTGAATTATTACAATGGCTGTGTGTCAGTGACTATGCGTCCTTCATTCCAAATAATCAATTCAGTAAAACCAGGAAATCTGTTTGCTTCTAAAAATATACAACTTGGCATTATAATCAGCCGAAGCACTTGTATACAGACGTGCACTGATTAGAACTGGTTTGCACATGGTAGTATGAGTTTATACACAATGTATTTTCACAACATCACAAAAGGAGGACAAAAGGACAAATTAAAAACAGGAAAGAAATGATCTCTTCCAAACATTTATTATGAAATTATAAAGGTAGAATAGCACTGTTAAAATAAAGCCTTTAAAAACAGAGTAGGAGTTTCAGTGTAGTGAATAACTGGCAGAGTTTATTTCAGATGTAAATAATGTATGCCCCCAAAAAAGAGAGAGAGAGAGAGAGAGAGAGAAAGAGCAGTGCAAATAAATAAGACAAAATTAAAATAAAACAAGTCCATTATTGTTTAACACAGCACATTAGGCAAGATTACCAGGAGTTCAATTTACATGAAACATCTCATATATACAAAGATTTACATTGATGAGGCTTACAGAGTCATTGTGAGATATGGGGTCTAGTGATCAAGCAGTCAGTGGTAGTCACATTTCAAGTGTGGCGTTTTACTTGAGGGGAAGTTTGGCTGGCACTGCCATTATCACAACTATTAGTCGAGACACTGGCACACGCTAGTGACAGAGCAGCGGCCTGTGTCACTTGACACAACAATGCAGTGACAAGGAATGCGTCTCCCTCTGGGTTTGTCATGTCAGGACGTACAGCACCGCTTTGTCTATCTTTTACATGCACACCCATATCTCTCTCATGATAAAGGGGAGAGAGAATGGTAGCAGGAAGAAAGTGGGGCTATGTGCTGGACACAAAGCACCTTCGTCTGTCACAAATGATCAGAACACAAAGGCAAACACACCTTTGGTGATTTAACATTGCATGTAACGGCACTGACCCCAATAAAAGATGGGTGAAAAGGTGTGGGCTGGAGACAGGGAAGATAAGGAGTGGGTGGAGGGGCCAAGTGAGCAGTGGAAAGGAGAGATGGGTTTGGGGGTGGGGTGGGGGGCATTCAAACAATGAAGTAACATCATAACTTCATCTTTTTGTATCAGTTTTTGTAGACAAGCAAGCAGTCAAGAAACATTTTCTTCCACCCTCTACTCTTATATTTAAGGTAAATTTGAGAGAATTCAGATAAACTGTTTATAAGTGGTTTAAGCTGCAGTTTGTCTTCATCTCATCATGCAGTGTTAGAAAAATATGAAGCTAGTAGGTTAACTTGATTGATTGCCTCAGAACAAGGAGAAATGTGTTTTGTGGATTAGTGAAAACATGGAGATGAATTAAGTAATGACAGTGTCACAAAAGCCACATTAACATTGGTTTTTGTGTATGTAAAAGATTTCACAAAGCAAACCCCCTAAAGACTGATCATCAATCAATTTGTGTTGAGAAACTGCAGACATGGATATGTGAGATGAATGGGTCACCAGCCAAAAGTGATGGACAAATAACAAACCAAGAAAGAAAAAAATGAATCACATACGGTATGCACACACATGTACACTAAGGCCTTTTGATATAGTACTAGTCTTTATCAAAACTATGTGTTTTTCAGAACAAAAATGATTTAATGATGAAGAAATTTTAAGAAAATGGTTAAAAACAATTTTAAAAAATGTGTAAATTGTTTACAAAAATCAAATGTACTTCCTGGTAATTTGCCATCATCTGTGTTCAGGCAGTCCCGCCACTGGCAGTTATAGAAAAAGCAAAAAGGCTAAGAATAAATAAATAAATATATTGAAGATTTGTAGCATTTGTTTCTCAACAGAGGAAAATAAAAACATATAAATGAACTCTACAGTTCAGCCAGTGTACCAACAGGGAGCTGTGATTTATTTTGTTGTTTTGTGCAGACAAAACTGGATCCCCCTTGGGGCAATAATCTAGTCTGGTAGTACTCACACCCACTACCTTAGTATAGCCCACAATCCATTTCATTTCCTTTAACCCATACTGTGTTTTCTTTTTTTTCTTTTTTTTTGGAAATACAGTGTCTCTAAAGTAAAGAGCCATGTAAATCCTTCATTGATGATTTAAAGCTTTGATAGAAACTTCACTCACAGACCCACTGGCTCACTATCCCATGATAACTACATTTGTTTAGTGGATCTGGTTCATATTACTCTGTAAGAAAATGCAGTAGTCAGGTTATTTTTTCCTTGCAACTACCAGTAGTTTGCTTAATTATTAAACTGACAGTAGAAACAGACCCAACACAGGATTTGATCAAAGATTTTGGTTAATTGATGTCTTGCTCATTATTTATGCAGTTTAAGAATCCATTCATATGCACATAAAAATGAGATTTTCAAAAAATGTTAAACCCACTGGAACATCTTCACCTAAAAGTATTATGGACATGTACAGTGTAAGAGATCACAAACACATATTCCGAAGAAGTGACAGGATAGCTGAGGAGAAGGATGTATGATCACAGTCGGCAACAATCACTGGCCTCTCTCCATCTTCCTCTTTCATACAGTCAAACTCTGTGTCAGCACAACTCAACTCAGAAGATACTGCAACAGACTTTTCCCCTCAGGTGCAACATTGTCATAGTTCATTAATCTTCTCAAACTTCTTCTGCTGCCATCAGCCCCTGTACGTACTACTAATCCCCTTATTAATGTGGCAAATGAACCTGCGCAAGAAGGATGACTCCCTCAAGGCTCTATAATTACAATGGTCTGTACAACCTCCTGTTTGCATAGACTGTCCATTCATTAAATGTACTGACAAGACAACTTCAGGAATGCTCCACTAGAAATCCCAGGGTCTTCCTCAAAGGGCTTTCTCACATCTTCCACTTTACACTGAACTCTGCATCTACTGTAATATTCAATAGCCTGCTAAATTTTTATGACTGCTAATGTAACACCAGTCTATTTTTATTGTAGTGGTCATAACAAGAAGGAAAATGATGTGCAAGTTTGATGCAAATAGAAAAATTGAGCAAAATGTAAAACAAAAATCTCCAGAATTATTTTCATAGTCAACCTAATATGCTGTCAGGTGTTCTATACTGTATATGCTGTAACTATAGTGAGGCTGCACAAAAGGGAGCTGTTATAATATGTCCCCAGAGCTGAGGCATGATTTGTGCTGCAGAGGAGCAAGTCAGAGCAGTGTGGGATAAACGCACTGTAGGTACACACTTGTTTTCAGTGCTTGCATCTTTCTGCTATGTAAGAAAAACACCATTATCCCACAGTAATTAAGCCTTTTCACAAGAGGTGTTCTGGCCACATGGCTGCACAACTGAAAGCTCCATGTAAGGCCCATAACTGTGAATCCTAACATATAATGTCTATTATCATAACAAAGCAATGGGAGAGAAGGTGCATCTTGTATATCTGCAAGAATGTGCATATTATAGACTATAAATATTCATATTTTCACATCACCATGGGATTTATTTAAGGTTAATGGTGAAGAGTGAGAACCTAAATTATGGATTGTAACTTATTACGTGTGGTGTTTCATACACTGCCTCGATAACTACTCTCAAACCCTGTATCCTCAATAAAACCATGTTAATGTGTCCATAGCATAAGCGTATGAGCTTTGAGGTCTGATGTTTGGTTAATTTGTAGCCACTGGGCTATACTTGGTTTCTTAGATGCTTGTGTTGCCTAGGACAGTGTTTTTATGTTGTTTTTTTTTACCCTCAGTGAGTTGTTTACACTAATGCAGGTCCCTGGAGGGTAAATAATAAGTGGGAAAAAAGAAAGCATTGCTCCTATTGCTAGCAGCAAAGTTTGGGGTCTGTATAAAGCTCATTCCACCAGGCGCTTGTCTGTGATGACAATGTTGTAAATATCTACTGTTTCTGTTGCCTGTGTTCTAAATTTCTGGAGACAAAGTGTGAAATCTCCACACTTTGCAGTTGTCTCTCTCTCTCTCTCTGCCTAGATGTTTATGTTTCCTTTCAGTTTCTTTGCTCATTGATTGGTAGTGATTTTGCATAGAAGTGACTCTTGAGAACAGGAACCAAATGATTTTTTTAGAGAATAGGTCCATTTTAAAAGCTGATCCCCTCAGCTGCGCACGTCTTTCTCTTAAACGTTCTTGTTCATTTAAGCTTCTTCCATGTCAGGTTCGGGCAGCAGTGGGTGAGTGATGTTGGTTTGTTACTCATAAAACAACAATGTAAATGTTAAATTTCATCATTCTACCAACTGTGATTCAGCATCACCCCTGCGCTGACACACACTTCATGTGTAGCTGTAATTTCAATATATTACATCAATTCACATTTTACGGCTGATAATAACTGCTAATAACTTTAAATGACATTCACTTGTTTTTATTATCTATGCAAATATAAGAAATATTTGAAGAATGAAGTTCTTATCTACATTATTTCCAAAGCAGTTCTGCTTTGAAAGGAATATGATATGACAATCTGATGATATCACCTTCTGAATATGGTGTTAAAAAATTCACTCAAAGGCAATTGGTATTTATTGACTTAAATTACAAGAAATCTTCTCTCTGCTTTTAGTCTATACACAAAATTCAAAAAGGAATGTGAGAGATTGGGTGGCTGTCTACTTATCAGTGCTCATGAAATGGAGATGGCATGCACATGTCAATACAAATGGTTGCATTGTGTAAAAAAAAAAAAATCTGCATGTGGATGTAACAGTGGCATTGATAACATACCCTGCTTTGTCTAGTAAGACGTGAATGCAGTCAGCACAGTCTAATCACTGTACCACAATCAATAACTTCCATTTAATCTGAATTCTGAGCTGGAATCTTCATCATTAAGATGTTTTAGGGTAATGATGACTATGAACCAAACAGATATTCCTTCTATGAGTCTTTATGGCAAATATCCAAAATCTGATTATTTGCGAATAGTGGGAAGGTTGAAAATGACTTTTTCTTCTAATAATGAGCAAATGGAGATGAAAAAGTGTACCTTTGTGTGCAGTCAAAATGGTTTTTAGCTCATCTTTATCTGAGTATTTCATGAGTGTTGCTAATGTGAATAATATTTCTTGTTTTTCTTCTTGTACTTTATTATGGTAGTGGGTTTTATCCTGACCTAAATAATACTGTATAAATAAATAAATAATGTAAATTTGAACACAATTTTGTGAATTTTTGACATGATTGCAAAATGTGATGCTTATTATGACATGTTTTATGTTGCTGTTCTAAAAATAAGTGACAGTACTGAATGAAGACGTAAGATTTGAGATTGGCAAGACTCAGCTAAACTGGTTTGTACCATTAAGGAGTGCAAAAACAGTAAGGACAGTTTCAACTCTTGGCTTCTGTAAGGATTACATTTATACTACACACAAGTGCATAGAAAAATACTGTATTAATCAAATTGTACATAACATTTCATAAACATGTGTAAACAAAAGTATCTGGAGCAGTGCGTTATCATTATTAAGAGTGGCGCTATATAGAATGTAACTGGTTCTGTTTGTGTGCTTCTCTGCATCATTTGTCAAAATTATTGATTCCAATAAATCTTTTGTGGAATTGTGGGATGAGTGAGCAGATCAATGAAGTTGTGCTTACAGTATAGTCTCCTATCTCATGTGTCCTCCTCTACGTTTGAAAATCCCCTGCCACCACTCCATTGCCTCGTCTCGCTCAAATTACCGACCACACACACACACACACACACACACACACACACACACACACACACACACACACACACACACACACACACACATGCATATACACACACACCAAAGGCGCCTGGCAAATGAATGCCAAACTGAATGCCTCTTTTGACTGCTGCCGCTCACACAGAAACACATTAAATGCAACCCCAGATGCAGTGACCTGGAGGTATGCATGGATAGGAGTTGCACAGTGTCACCCCTGTAATTCCACTCCCTCTGCCGGATAGATCTTATCACTCACTTCTCTAACTGCCATTATCAATCTTCCTTGTGCAGCCTCTGCATCATTAGGTGAGAGTATTTCACTAAGAACACCACCATAGGTTTCACTCCTTTCTTCTCCTCCCTGGCATTTATAAGTCCACTGCAGGTTGGCGTGTTGCCAGGCTGTGCCATGCAGCGCAACACTGCCACCTAAAGGTTTAGTACCACCACCCATCAAGCCTGACCCACTGACAACACTCTCACTCTGCCTCCCTGTCTCCCTCTGCACTTCCTCTCCCCCCTCTTCTGTGCTGCTCCCTGTATCTGTCCACGTGTGTTCTATTAGATTAGAACTGTGTGTTGTGTAGTGGTGCTTTATTAGCAGAAAAATTAATAAGGCTTTGATAAAAAGCTGCATGGATTACGTTGAAATTTGAGGCTCATTATTGGCTAATCCTTTTTGAATTGGATGTGTATCAAGTTCCAGACAAGCTTCACTCAGTTCGCTAGTGTGCTTTGAGAGGAGGCATTTAATTCAAGCTTAGATGATGTGGCAAAGCCTACAGTGACATTCACAATACCACAGCAGCAGACTAATTATTGACTGTTGTTATTGCTGCAGGTGTTGGAAAAGGTTACAAAGTCTTATGTGATATTACAGTACACACCAAAACAAAGAAACAAACAAAAAACATGAATACACTCAAGAGTTTTATGAGAGGTGAAAAGTCATCTATTTTTTGGAGAATGTGTGCAGCATTTATCTATGATGATCATCTGAGTAGATAGGCAAGAAAAAAATGTTTCTTTCACAAAGAACATTGAGTCACAATTAATGTTAGGATGGTACATTTTACCAATGATCTAACCTGGATGCTTGAATAGACAGAATAAGGCAAGGCAATCACTCCCCCACTTGCATTTTGTTAAATATGAATTAAATATATATTAATGACAAAGCATCAGTCTATAATTATTCCCCAAAATTCTGCATGTGATTGTTGAGTCCACAATCAAGCTCCATTAATTAGCAGTTATTCAAATCACGTTTGCTTTTTCTTTTTTTTTTTTAATTAGTTTGAGAAACAGAAGAACTTGCTGAAGCAGTATGTCTCCTGTACTTTTCTGTTGTTTCACAGTATCTTAGAGTCTGTAATCTAGACTGGCACTTTAGCACTGTGGAACAGGGCAGTTATAGGCAGTACTTATAGACCAGTAAAAGTGCTCTTTTACCTGTTGTCTGGTGTGCATGGGCCCCTTCGTCTTGAACCCTCCTTGGGAGCTGCACTCTGAGGCACTGAAGTGGTCGGAGCTCGTGGAGGACCTCTTGGAAAGGGTGTCACAGCCTCCAACAAATGTGTTATCCAATGGGAGCTCCTGAATCACGTGGTGCTTCTTCACTGAGACCGGTGTGTCAGCCTTGAGGTGGAAGGCCGACTGCGGCGATGCGGATTTGTAGTGCCGGGCCAGGTCTGGGCTGCTAGGTTTGAAGGTAGTGGTAGGTGTGGCATTCCAATCAAAGCGTCCAATCCCTTGCTCCTCCAGCTCGGTGGGCAGGCTGATGGTTCCATTGATTGGCTCATGGGCAGGATCGTCAGGTTTGTTACCCTCAATGGTGACAAAGTTGAACAAGGAACTTTTAGGGGATTTCCTTTTCTTGCGCTTTTTCTTCTTATTCTGCTTGTTCTCTGTGTTGGGTGACATCCATTCGGCCCCCTGTTTTTTCCTCTGTGCAGCTTTGAACCTGGAAGCATGGCGGCAGCGCAGCAGCACAGTGACAAAGATGACGATAATCACCACTAAGGCTCCGGTAACAAAGGCTATCATTATGGTTAGATAATCACCACTTTGATAAGTTTCGCTGCTTTCACCAATGTTTCGGTCAATTGGGGTCTCCATGGTGCGTCGGATGAGATCGTAAATGAGTGTCGAGTTGCCCACAGTGTCATTGACAAAGAGAAATACCAGCACCAGAGTATGGAGGGATTTGGGATATCCCAGGTCACTGATGTTAACCACTAATCTGTGCAAGCCTATGTCAGTCACTGCTGGTTTTTCCTCCAGAGTAATATTCCCTGTGACAGGGTCAATTCTGAACAGACCCTTGTTGTTTCCACTCACAATGGTATATTTGAGTTCTGCATTCATCCCTGTGTCGCCATCTACAGCAAACACTTCTGCCACCACAGACCCTGGGATGGAGGAGAGAGGGACAAGCTTGAAAGATGTGTTGGAGGGGGGATAGATGACGATTGGGGTGTTGTCGTTCACATCAATGACATTGATGGTCACCTTGGCAGCCGAGGAGCAAGGAGGCCTGCCACTGTCGACGGCCCTCACATCAAACGTGTAGGAGCTCTGTTGCTCCCTATCAAATGACACATTAGATTTGATCACCCCAGAGTAAGGATCTAATATAAAGTTCTCATTGTCATTCAGTATGGAAAGAGAAACTGCAGCATTTTCTCCAGCATCTGAATCTGTCACAGTTATCACCCCTACGGTGCTGTATTTAGGAAGGTTCTCAGACACAAAGAATTGAAAGTGATTATGTGTGAACTTTGGGTTGTTGTCATTTTCATCCAGCACAGTAACAATAATGGCTGCCTGTGTTTGCAGAGGCGGCGTCCCATTATCTCTTGCTGTTACAGTGAAGAGGAACCTATCCTGATCCTCTCGGTCAAAAACCCTGGATGCAGTCAGGACCCCTGTTTTGCGGTCGAGATCGAAGAATGAAGCGTTTGGACCCAGCTGATAAACTATCTCTGCATTTTTCCCGCTGTCCTCATCTGTGGCACTGAGAGTAGTAAGGAACAGGTCACGTTTGTTGTTTTCCATCACAGCCAGCTCAATAACTGGCTGAGTAAAAATTGGGGGGTTGTCATTCTCATCCTCCAGCCTCACTCTCACCAATGCAGTCTGATTCAAACTCGGTTTTCCAGAGTCAGAAGCTACAATTTTAAAGTTGTACTCCTTGGTCCCTTCATAGTCAAGCAGCGCAGATGTCTCCAACAGATACTGGTTGTCATACACTGCTTTGAGATGGAAGGGCACATCCTTCTCTATAAAACAAATGACCTTGCCATTGATGTCAGTGTCTTTGTCTGACACCGTGATGAGAGCTATCTTGGTATTGATAGGATCCTTCTCTGAGAGGAAGACTGTGCCATTAATGGGACTGATTATGTATCTCAGGTCTATATTAGGTGGATTGTCATTAACATCAGTCACATTTATGGTAACAGTAGCTCTGGCAGGGCTAGAGCTGCCATCACTAGCTAAAACAGAGAGCTTATGGATAGCAGTCTCCTCTCTATCCAAAGGCCTCTGCACTGTAATTAGGCCAGATGTTGTATTTAATGCAAAGAGTCTTTTTGTAGCAGGAGAGACCTGAGTTCCAAATACATAGCGTATCTCTGCATTTGCCCCTATGTCTGCATCTGTGGCCTGGAGCTGCACAACAGATGTGCCAACAGGGGAGTTCTCCGGTATGTGCACCTCTGTCTGGCTCTCTTTAAACACTGGTCTGTTATCATTGACATCAGTTACTGTAACTTGGAGAATAGCAGTGCTGGATTTCTGTGGACTGCCACCATCCTCCACTTTGATCTTCATCACATATGTGTCCTTCTGCTCTCTGTCCAGATTCTGTTGCACAATGAGCTGGGGCCACTTCTCCCCCTCAGGCGTTTCTACTATGTCTAAGCCAAAGGCACTTTGCCCATTTATCAGCTCATATTTGTGGACACTGTTGGGTCCAGTGTCTGGGTCAGTGGCAGAAGGAATAGCAAAGCGGCTGTTAATGAGCGTGTTCTCAGGAATGGAGATGTTGATCACAGGGGACGGGAACATGGGGGCATTATCATTTGTGTCTTTGACAATTATTTTGATCTTAATAAGCCTGAAATAATCATTAGGCAGTATGACCACTTCAATTTCAAAGGAGCACTCGCTGTCCTCAGATGAGGGACCAGGGCACAACTTCTCCCTGTCAATTCGGTTTGATGTTGTGAATATCTCACCAGTGCTGCTCAGAACGCGGACCAGTGGGTTATCTCCTGCTTTGGAGACGAGCCGGTACACGAGATTAGCACTTGCTCCAGTGGCAGCATTTGTATGAGAAATGTTTAGGTCCTTTGGTATATTTCCAATGAGGAAATTCTCCTGCAACTCCTCTCTGATGGGGTAGATTAGCTCTTGGGCTAGTGAAGGATCTAGCCATATGCAGGCAAATAGGGCGCCCAACAGGTAATAGTATTTTACATCCATGACAATGTAAATGTGTTTCCAGCCTCCACAACTCAAAGGTTTCTTTCTATGCAGCGTTGTTACAGGTGATGACTCCTTGCATGTGATGGCAGGAATCTTCCACAGACAAACCTATGAATACATGACAGAGTTTCTCTGAAATAACTTTACCATGCACAGTAATTGAATGTAATTAACAAACAACCCCCTCTTTATAACCAGCTGTTTAGTACACTTTCTTTTTTTTTTCTTTTTTTTTTTACATAAGTTGCTATAAAATCTGTCTATAGGCCTTGGTCAACAATTCCTAGAAAAACAATCAACAAAACACTGCAGCAACCATTTAGGCAGCCATTGATGTATGTTGCTCCCATTCTAAATCACCACATATATGGCCACTAAGAATTTTCTGCGCCTCGATCCCCCGTGGCCACAAAACTTCACAACACATTACGCAGTCTTATTAATTTTACACTTAAATTGCCGAGATTAAAGAGCTGTTGCTGTGTGTGGGGCTCCTATACGAATGAATGCGCATGAATGAAGCCTACAAAACAAGCTCAGTCTGATTTTGAATTCATAGTGGACAAATGAGACCTATTCTTTTCTTACATACCCAAAATGTTCCGTTCCAGCGCAGGAGGAAAACTGGAGTGTGTCAGCTCATAGTCTTCTTATCCAGTGTGCCTGCGAGCTTATTCGGATAAAGATCAGTCAGATCTAGCTTTGAGGGAGAAAAAGATAATCGCCCCGCAGGAGAAATCAGAGTAAAGAACCGTTTTGGGGTAAAAGCTGCTGGTCGCACAAACTGGAGTAAATTAGAGGCTGCATATGTCGCAGTTCCTTTTTCCCAATTTAACTTCAGGAATGGACAGGATCTAATTGTACGACCTGTGGTGATTGCGGTAACCAGCGTAGCCCTCCAGCAGACGCAGCCAGGTGGTCAGTGGTTTGTGTGGTCTTCCATTAGAACAGGTCCCAAAACCGATGCTCATCTCCCTTACACGTCCCGAAAAAACCGGCGTTTCCCCCCTCCCCGGCTACCTGTTAAGGTTAAGGCGCCGACGAGGTGAACGCAAGCAAAGACACTCATGTCCCGTCATGTTTCAAGTTCGGGGAGCTCCATCAATACTCAGCCAACGCAGACACAAGGTTAAAAAAGATCATGAAGGCATTCATGCAAAACAGAGGCGTGAAAGCTCAGAGTCGATCCCTCTTGGAAATGCCAACCTACATAGAAAGGTTGTTTAGTGTGACACCGATGCCAGCGCGTATGTGCCGTTTATCCGTGCGCTCTCACTCCCAGAGCAGAATATCTTGCACTAACTCTGTGTAAACCCACCGGAGGAGTGGTGAAGTACACCACACCGACGCCCCGAACCTCACCGACCCTCGTCATTGGACACCGCCCCTCTCTTTTAGAGGCGTCGACAACCCGAGCAGCAACGCGATTGGCCCGAAGTCACGTCACTTAATGCAGACCTGAGGGTTGTCCGCTGAGATGCTCTGTGAAGATGCTGCAGGATGCAGAGACGCTTAACCAAAACCCCGAACCCGAAGGGGGATGATGATGACGATGATAATGATGAAGCTGCCAGTGCTGTCGCCGATAATGTAGAAAAAAAAGAATGGTCCTCTATAGCTTTTACACCGTCGGTGATTATGTAAAGGAAAATAGCAGTCATTGGCTCTAAAGGGACGCATCAAACGCGAATAAGCCAACCTGTTAGGCTGTTGTCAGGTAGGCTACACTAATTGAGGTGGACATTAAAAGCCAAAAGACTGAAGCACGTTAAAAAAAAGATGCATTGCAGCGTAAATATGACTTGTCAAGGATAAACACAGACACAGACAGTGCCTGTGTGAGAGTCACAAATAATTGTACTCTAGACAGAGAAGCCGTTGTCTAAGCATATTTGCGCGGAGTGCATATGCACGCTCTGCCCGCCACGCTCGGCACCCTGTAGCCACTCATCAGCATTTGTCCTTAAGAAATAACCTTGACAGTTTATCCCCAGACATGAAACTATACAGCAGCATGCGGTGCGCGCTCTTTGCGTAATGGGTGAATTGGATTTCCTTTTAAGTTTACTGCCTCGTGCTAGAGTTGTGATGATCTGAGGAGGCTGTGATGTGACTGGAATAGACACAACCGCAGGTGATCTTACTTTATATACGTTTCAAAGCAACAAGAGCAGTTTGAACCGTGTAACTTGAGGCGCCTGACCCCAAACCGCATGTCAGAAGTGACGCAAGGTAACTAGAAAAGAGCAAATAATTAATTAAAAAATGGAATCAGTGTCGGCCAAACAGATCCAGCCATCACTAAATAGCCACCGCCATCCAATCATGACTTTATTTCAATGCAGTAGATAACACTGTTTCACCCAGGGCTCTCTGCCTGCTGAGCTCACAGGCGGAGTAGCTGCCATGGTAAACACTGCCATCTTGAGGCAGACCCTGACAAATGCCTGATTTGTGCTGTGAGCTTCAAATCTTCACAAAATATAGCCACCTACACATTTCTGCGTCAAGACTTAAGATTCCTACTTTTTGACATTTGTGAGAAGTGACCACAGAATAAACGACACAATGAGTGACTCAGTAAGGAGCAGAGCGAGGTGCAAAGTGAAGAGACAGTTAAAGTGACAATGAGCCCAGGTGTTGGCAAATGGTGATGGAAGTGATGCGAAGAACATGGGACCCACACTGTTGGGGTGAGAACTAGGCTGCACATGTCTCTTGAGAGGCTGGCTTTCTGTCTGGTCAGCAGTCCATTAGCACAACCAACCTGGTAGACTGACCTTTATGTCTCTGAATCTAGTCCTCAGTGTCCTTTGCAAGAGAGAGTAGTTAAAGGAGTGATCTGTCACTTCAGTTTAAAGTCTGACACCCTGATGTGGAGGAAAGAGGGACAACATTACTGGCCAGAGCGCTGAAACACTTTCTTGCTGTGCTGGCCAGCTGGAGTCATTAGGAACTTATCGCTTACTTTCATTTTCTCACTGGGAGTGTGTATGTGTTTTGGGTTTGTCCACAGAGCAAAAACATATTTCTATGTAATAAAAAATTCCAGCATTGCTCTCTAAGGTGCTCAAGTGTGTTAAAATGGCAACGGTTGTACAGTAACTGGGAACATTGGACAAAAAGTACACTCTGAGAGACAGAGATCCCCACATCTTGTGACATAATTGTTAACATATTGGTCACCAATGCTGTCAAGCCTCCTCTGATTTGCCATCTTAGGCCAGGAATTAGTAAAATCTTATTTATTACTTTTTACAAACATAGTTGTCTTTATTATTGTTGTTATTATTGGTTTCTACTATGATTATGTGTCACATGACCTTGGGCTAATGCAGAAACTGCATCAGTCTCAATTCCACATTTACCTAATCTCTGAGGTTAGTTATCTCCATATTTAGTTTGTTTTGAACAAGCTGCAGTTAATGTTTCTGCCAGTCAAGATACTCACGTGTGATGAATAATGTAGTATGCTAATATATGCTCTAGGTCTTGTGGTGTACATCCTAGGATCTCATATGAAAGCAAGAGCATAAGGGAAGGGTCCAAACCTAAGGTCTTATGATTCCCTGTATACCAGACACAGTCAATCACCTTGGTTTAACTCTCACACTGATTTTATTGACTAGTTCATGCTGTTGAATTGGCTTCATGAATAATACAAAGAACAAATATGTTTATCTTTCATGCCCATTAAAGTACAAGGTCAAACAGGTAATTCATGTTTTTTTTTTACCTTAAATAAGGTCTAAGGAGTTGGTGCTGGAAAATGTAAGCATTCATGTCACAACTTTAATACTCAGGCAAGAGGTAGCAACCATGTCTGATAGCTGAAGTTAAAGAGCCCCTAGATGCACTTTGTCAAAGTGTCAGTATTCCCTTAGTAACACAGACATCAACACCTGGCATTTTAATTTGAACATTTTGTACTTCTACTGTATATAAAGAAATAATTGTTGCTGTGTTGGTATTGGAACATGATGTTTTAACATTCCCAATGAGAACATTGTTTTCACCATGAGTACAGTACATCTTCACTGAGAATATTCTTTACAACTGTAACGGAGTGCCTGAAAGTGACAGATTTTGGTCAAGAGTAGAACAAGTTCAGAAATTCAGTTTTAAAATATCTCTGTCTCTTGACACACTAGTTATCCTTTGACATAATTGGGGTTATTCTCCATGAGGGCCTTCACTACAAGAGGTGGGAAAAGCTCTACTGCATGACAAATATTCATATAGCAGAGGCTGTATAAAGTGTGAGATCTGTTTAAATTTCAGTGGTGTCTCTTCCCACAGTGTACAGATGTTCAAAATAATGCAGAGCAATGCAGTGAGAAGAACTCCAATTACTTAAATCCCTTGTAATATCTAAAAAATAATTACCTCAAGATATCTTAAAAGAAACAATAACTGTTGTGAATACTTGTTTTTACTTTTTACTTTCCCCCGTTCTGTAATCAGCAGAGAAAAACACCTGGGGGGCACTTAGGACATGAGCTGAATCCTGCTGCTTAAGATACCGCACCACCTCCCGGCTGAGCAACGGTGGAGCTTAACATTGGACTTATGGAATAATAATTTTTTAGCTGTTTTAGCCATGACCAAAACTCTCCTGCAGACACCGTTGTTTACTTTTTTACATCTCTTTCTACCTATAATGTTTTGGCAATGTATAAACAGAGTAACCATTTTCTACTTGTATGGTTTAGTTCTTTTTTTTTAAATCCCTCTGAGTGGTTTCATTTGTCCCTTGTCAATACCACCAAAGACACTCTGCAACTGCTGATGAAAATTTAGGCCTTTTCCCTTAAACCCTTTTGCCAGTGCGACTTCTCTCAAGAGTGGTAATGACCCAGTGGATAATTGGCATTGCACACGCTGTGGACCCTGAATACTAATCAGAGCTTCTAATCATGCATCTCCAACTTAAAAGTGTAGATACATAGGAGTGAACATTTTGAATAGGAAATGTTTTTTAAATTTCCTTGAAAGGGATTTCAGTGGAATCGAATCTTTGAATTCCCCTGAGGAAATGATGCTGCATCTTTTAATAAGGTGGTAACAACCTGCTTTGATATGTTCTGGGACGCAACTTTACAGCGGTGGGCTTATGAGTTAAAATGTAAATGCTTGTTCAAGGTAATTTTTTGATTCACCATATGGCAAGCCTTGGTTGCTGCTGAGTTTTCCTAATTATTGTTTAACCATTTTAAAGATATTTGTCATGCATCCAGTACATCCTTTACTGCCTGACAGGTGGCATTTGAGAAGTATAATGTCATTCATAATAATCCTTAGAACACAGATTGACATGTTGTTTGATTAAAGAAGATATCCTGGGTGGATTAGAGTTTCAAGATTTCATACCTTCCCTGCTGTATGACTGAAATTTGCTTGCTCCTGCTGCTTTCCATCTCTCCTCATTTTTAGTTCTCCCTGACACATTTGAATCACATATCACTTACCAGTCCTTGCACTGAAAAAGGTCAAACACCACCTCTCACACACTCACACACACACACACACACACACACACACACCCCAATCTCCTTTCTTACTGATGTGAAAGCCAGAAGCCTGCCTGTAGTGGTTGAAATGGATCCTGGTCAAAGACTGCTCAGAACCAGGGAAAGAAAGTTCAGCAAGATTCTTCCTTGTTCGCCACACAGGCTGATCTGACCTTGTGCAATATGAATGAAGACAGAGCAAGTTATTAGATAGTTGAAATGCACTGCGACACCAGTACTTTCTCAGATCCTGTCAAAACGAGTTGTATATTATTGACAGGGACTTTAAAGTTTTTTTCTTTGTAGCAATTCAGTAGACGCTTTAAAATATACTTTATCTCACATTTATTTGTTTTGTTTTGCAAAACCGCTTGACACAGTGTGTACTAAATTCAAAACCCCACATGTCACAGCTTGTGCATGTTTGTTGTATGTTTGTTAATGCCCAGATAACTATTTTTAATAACTGACAAGCAATTAGATACCATTTCCTCAGAGGTACACTAGCACACATTTTATCATGCTGTGAACTTTCTAAAACAAGCTCCAGTCAAGTGTGAAATGTATAATGATTTCATATACTGTAGTGCTGGATGTGCAGCTACAGCTCTATAGTGACTATATCTCTTAAATACATCTGGATTAAACTTGGAATGTAATGCTAATTTATATCTAGTAGTAATTATGACTCTGGTAGGGAAGGCAGCTTGTGACAAGAGGGAAGATAGCAGGAAAATACATACTGTATATCCTGGGACTCTAATGTGTCATTTTAAAGGTCAAACTTCGTGCAGTCTTGTCATGCATTAGCCAACCAGCTTCACATTTACTAAGAGGATGTGACTAATTATTCATTTGCACAGCTACTGGGCTACTTTACTGATGATGTTCTGCATACATGTAAAAGTACAACATAGATTCAGATATAGGACAGTTAATTTTGATTAACTTTCTGGTTTTTCAAAGTTTAGCATCCACAAAAAAGGAATTAAATCAACAAGAATGCGCTGCACTGAAAAAAATGATGAATCTTGCAGAAGATCTGTTCAAATTTTCCTTAGATTTTATTCACACAAACATATCCCCGTGCATTATTGCCACCATTCACTGTGCTACCAAACCAAAATTAGAAATGCATTATTTCAGTCTTCTATTCCCGATTTTCTTCTTTATAAACCACATATGATAAGTATTGCCTTTTAGAGTTGGGTTAAAAGCATCTACATAGACTATTCTATTATTTAAAAGAGCATTATGCGCTTTGCCATTTTAAAATATTACACACACACATACAGTATATATACATTTATATGGCTGAATGTACTGTATGTAACATGTAATGTAACATGTAATATGCTGTATTGGACTTATCACAGCAGATTTCAAAATTTCAAAAACGTTATTGTTGGAGACTGTCAGACTGTCATTGTTAAACAGTCTGTCTTAATAAAAGCTCAAACCTCTTCTGCAGACTGGGTACCACCAAAATAGTATAATGAACTGAGTCTTCTACCAAATGTCTTTACTTGCATCCAACAAGGATACAGAGAGAAAGAAAACAAACCCTCCTCTGCCAAATACACTGTCAAATTACTAAGATCACCTCGTAGGTGTGCAGTCATTGGAGCAGCTAAACTTTTATGTAAAATACACCCACTTATCAGTTTTAATCACTGGTCTACAACAGTGAGTGAGTCATTCCCTCAGAATGAGGTGCCATAAATTCATCCTGTTATTACAAAAATGAATTCTAATGCTGGATATGGACACTGCAGTGAAAGAAAGAAATTAAAATGAGAAAATGTCTCTTAAATTAAAGCAAATGAGGAGCCTGACCCCGACCCTGAACCTTTTCATGTTCAAAATATTGCATTCAAGATTTACTAGTTTCAAACTTGTAAATACCCCTCAAGTGTAATTACAACAGGGTATGCTTTTATCCCTATTTTTCTGAAAGTGCTGATAAATAATACAAGTTTTCCTCACGGACAGGTTTTTTTCTCCTTACTGACCAACTCTGACTATCATACAACCATGTCTCAACACTATATATGGTAACCACACTCATAACTTCAACAAGATAAACTTTCATGTCTTTTCTATTCTATTACCTATGTAGCACCGAAAACAATCTGCACGGCCAGAACCTAATTCACCTTACTGGCTAATTCAGTAAAAGCTGCAAGAAACTGATGATTTTTTTTCTATGACTTCCTGCTTGCTAACAATGCATAAGAGTAATTTACTTTTGTAAAGAAATGGTGACTCTACACATAATTTTACATGCAATGCGGGATTTCAGCTTTAAATCACTGCCCAGAGGGATAAGGTATTATCAGATGACAACATACAATTTATGTTTAGCAAATGAGATGCGGAATAGAAAATGTCACTCTCTGTGGCTGTGTTTCTAAAAGCACAGAATCAGCTGAGAAAATAGTGTCATGTGTTGTTGTCACTCATTTTGTATGGTGTGATGTCGGACGCAGGGGCTGCCAATAATCATGTTTGCATAGTGAATACAGCAAACGACCATTTAAAGGGCCCTTAATTCACGCTCTTCATAGGTTTTTATACTCTCTTGGTTCTTTGCCCTGAGAATGTTTGCAATATGAATGTTTCTCATTTGGCTATAAATAGTAATTTGTAACACCCAGTGCACAGTCTGTCTGTGAGAAACACATACAGCACATAAGATATACACTGTGGTGTCCATCTTGCAAAAGTGCACAAGAGACGGGTCTGTTTATGTTATAATTATTAAGTTGTTTCTGAGAGGTCTACATGTTTTTTCTAGCAATTTATACCCTCCATGTACTCTACATTGTGCTTCTTCTATGGTTCATATAAACATCTTTGAAAGCTGAGACAGAGAACCAGATGTGAATACTATTTTCAGACTTAGTGACCTTGTTTAACATCTCTTCTCTGTTTCCAGAAAGAAGCACTGAATGCCCCAACCAGCATCCATCCATCCATTTTCCACCTCACAGCTCATGTCTTGGTTGTGGTGGCAACAGGCTAAACAAGGTGCATTTCACTGACAACTATTTGCAATTTTATCCATAATAGATACTTAAATGTAACTATTACCTCTGGCCTTTAAGGGACTGCAGCTGGTGAAAAGTCACAGGTGCAGAGCGATGAGTTTCATTTTCTTCCTTTCCAGGTTTTCCTCTTCAGCCTGGGACAGCCAGTGAGACGGCTCTGTGGGGATTCAGAAGAATCTGTGACTATAATTGTTTCCTAATGTGCTTCCTCTCCCCACTAATTGAGGATCACATTGTCTATTATGATCTATGGTTTACACACACCAACATCAGCAAAATGTAACCACAACTGTTGACTAATGAATTGTGTTATACCCGTAAAATATCCACAGTAAACTTAGTGAATTTCATGACCTATTCATTCAGTTGGATGTCAGCCTGCTGGACCTCTGCCAGTTTGCAGCAGAGTTTCCCCAACCTGTATTTCTTTACAAGGCATTTCTAGGCATGCAGGTTTAAACAACCATGGACATATATAAATAAATAAATAAATACAAGCAAATCAAATCACAACAAAAATGCCCTTGTCGATACCACCTAAGCACCACTGAAACTGCTGATGAAAATATAGGCCTAGGAAATGATTTCCAATTTCTTTGAAAGAAATTTCAGTGAAATCAATACTTTAAATTCCCTTGAGGAATAGATGCTGCATACAGTGAACAACAGCATACTTTGATATGTTCTGGGCAGGCTTTTGAGTTAAAATATTAATGCTTGTTCAAGGTAATTTGTTTGAGTCACCATATGGCAGCACAGGGTTGGTGCTGAGCTTACCTAATCATTGTAAAAACCGTTTTAAAGGCATTTTTCATGCAGCCAGCACATCCTTTACTGCCTGACAGTTGGCATTTGAGAAGTACAGCGCCATTCATAATAATCCTTTGAA
The DNA here is from genome assembly GCF_001952655.1 of Monopterus albus. NCBI lineage: Eukaryota > Metazoa > Chordata > Actinopteri > Synbranchiformes > Synbranchidae > Monopterus > Monopterus albus. Next base: position 921,772 of record NW_018127884.1, on the reverse strand, counting down.
CACTGACTGACACGTTGTTTGATCAAAGGCATCCAGGCGGGATTAGAGTTTCAAGATGCCAAAAGTGCAAAAAATATCACTAATAAGAAATGCTTCCTCTGTCTTTGTACCATCCCCATGACTGTAATTTGCTCTCTCCCTTTGCTTTCCGTCTCTGCTAATTTTTCCTTCTCCCTGACGTACTTGAATCACATGTCACTTTCCAGACTGCACTGAAAAAGGTCAACCATTCCCTCTTAGTCTCCTTTCTTACTGACATGAAAGCCAGAAGCCTGTCTGTAGTAGCTGAAATGGATCCTAGTCAAAGACCACTGTAAGGAAGTTTGTCAATAGCCTTCTAAATCCCTTAGTCATCGCTCTTGTAGATATAGATAATCACAAATCAATTCTGATTAACTGAAATTTTATATAATTAAGGGAGTTTCTGCTTTGACATTTTACAGGAAATTAGGTACGCCTGTATGGTTTAATGCAATCTAAAGAACATCTCACTTTAGAAAGCTTGTGTTTTTGGTGACATTATCAGAAATGTGTTAGTTAAAGGTCCTATATTGGAATACACTATACTGAAAAGTTGCTTTTTTTGCCCTTTTCATTTACAGAACTGAGTGAAACTGAACCTTGTTGAAAAAAAGATGGAACTGAACCTAAACCAAATGGGAGTTTTGTGAGTGAAACAATTTATGTTGTGTTGGATTCTCTTTTTTCTTAAATGGCTAATTCTTTTGCTTTGGATATACAGCCAAAGAGTCCGAGTTAATTTTATACAGTGTATTTTCTCCTCTCATTCAGTGGTTTTTGGGGTGTATGTAAGTGTGTTAGTACACTGAACTGCATCCTTTGTGTAGCTTGACTTAAAAAAAAGAAAAACTATTTACAGCTGACTGGCTCCCAAAGGTTGAACAAAAACCTAGTCAAACTGTCACACATGCTATGGATAGAAACACCTCTGAATCCAGTACAATGCCCTCACTAACACCTCTATGATAGATGTCAACAAAATGGAATATTACAGGCATCATAAGTATTGCCTTTATGGAAGAGCAGCTGTATGTAAAAGTAATTTGCTTTATTATTATTATTTTGCTGCACTGAAATTGGATGAACATACAGTATGTGCTATGTAACTATCACAAAATGGATGAGGCAGGAGACCATACAACCCTGTATCTTCTGTATTTGACCTATACATACCTGATATACAGCAGTTATGGTTATATGAACCACTTTCTTAACCCTTTTATTTCTATTTTATTTTGTTATTAATATTTTTTCTTTCAATTTGCAAAGCTGAAGAATGGTTGTTCTTGTCAGCTGTCCACATCAGCATGTACCTAATACAAGATATACACATGACCATTCATCATGTTTTATGCATTTAGTTTACATCTCATAAGTCTGTTAGCCCACTTTACAAAACTGTACCTTTTCATATAATTTTCAAAGGTAGCAAAGATGTACAATGTTCCTAGTATGTGGGCATGCTGTCACTTTGTGGAAAAGAAAATGGTTATGTTCCCATTTCAGCTGACTCAAAGAGATAAAGGGTAATATTCCTTGTTTAGTATAAATGAGTGTTGCTTTTTGATGCAATAATGCTATAATAGTAACTCCATAATGACATCTTGTACCAGAATAATGTACTGTACGTGTCAATTAAAAGTGATGAAGCAATGCAGAGATGGAGGAAAAAGTTGGTGGGTGGGCACTTTTCTTTTCCCTGTTGTAGTGTATAGTGTGTAGGGTGAATAAATGTGTCTCAGAGTGGGTTTGCCTCCAACCCACTCCTTAAAACATGCTTTACATAATTGTATTGATAATTACAGTGTTCGGTAGGTTTAATCAGTAGCAGTCCCAGTTTGCTCCAGTTTCTGCAGAGCATAGGGATTTAAACACAGTTCTGGATGTGTGGGTAATACTGCCACGCTGTGCACTGATGAACAAAAGTAAAGGGGATAGTTACTAAACCTAAATCACGGTCAGGCACAGAAAATATTGCGGCACCACAATTTTTCAATTTAGAGGCATATTTACCAACACTGACAATGTAAATGAGCACAGATGCAGCTGTGCTTCAGCTGTACTGCGCACAGGTGGACCAGAAGGGACAGTAGAAAACAGTGTGTTTACTGTGACTTAACTTTAATATATTTGAAGACATCAACAAACATATTTCAGAGCTGCAATCACACAGTCTCCTGCCAGTCATTTTTATTTAATTCAGTCACTGAAGCATGGTTAGACCTGAAAGCCTATATTAGTCCTTCACACTCTCCCCTGACAAGCGTGGCGATTTAAAAACATCCTCTCAATCCTCAAACATGTTCTTAACTCTGACAGGATCTCAGATGACTAACATCTGCCATGCTGACAGCAGTGTTGCAAATTTTACACCTGCTTTCTCCTGACATTACATTTCGGCTGCAGTTCCCCCCGTCGCGGTGGTGGTAAATCGGGCGCTGAGGGTATTTGTATACATTTTTACTCTTCTCCCTTATTTTGCATCCCTGAACAGGAGCACCTTAAAATACATATTGCCTAAGAGCAAACACACAAATTCCTGTAGTGCTGAGTTTCTTCAGTTTTTCCAGCGCAAAACCCCTCAGCCGCTCCATAGTAAATATGAACACATACAGTTTCACCGTTGTAGCGCCAAATGTTGAGCTGTAAAACCTTCGTAAATATCCGCACACAAGTACAGAAGGCCCTACGTGGCACAGAAATGCTTTGAGGTACACTAAATACTAGCATAAATGTCAGTGTACTAAGATGTTCACAATGACAGTGTTAACGTTCTGCTGTTTAACAGGTATAATGTTCACTATGTTCACCATCTTGGTTTATATTTTGAGCATGCTAACATTTGCTAATTAGCCTTAAACACAAATTACAGCTGAGGTTGTGGGAGTGTCATTAGTGGTAATTAGTGGTAAGAAATGTCAAAAGATTGTGTCATCTGGGAACCACACTGCTATATAAAGTTTGTACCAAAGTTGTAGAGATTTTACACAGAACTGTGAGAATTTTGATCCTTCGGCGATGCTAGATGAAATGTAGGTAATCACCAAAGTCATTAGGATCCATCCAGCAATTGTTGAGATATTTCAGACTAAAGATAAAAGTACTGGATCAACAAACCAACTGACAGACTAACACCAGCATCCCTATGTCCAGCATGGCGAGAAAAATGTCACCTACTGTATAAATATTGTGATCATATTAGGCAAATAATCATCTTCTAACTGGTCTGGAACATTATAGCCTTGGATTCCTTGGCTTTGTACATTTTAGTTTGAGGAGTACTAATCATGTTACAGAACCTTAGAAAAAGCTGTTGTAGACCAAGTCAAATTTAAACTGTGAATTTGACATTGTAACTTTGGATACAACCTTTTACCACTTCCCTTTTTTAGCTTCAGCAACCAGAACCAAATATCAAATAGTAGCCAAATTCAGGAGTGGAATGTTTGCTTCAGTTGACCTGTTTAAGCTCAACCTATTAGATGCATTGAACAGGGGCCACTGATGCAAGCAGTGATTGCAGGAGCCAGACAGATGCCCATCAAGCAGAGTCCTCTGCATATAGGATACAGTGAAGACCTGTCTACCTGTCCACTTGTCTGCTGAGCAGTTCTTATCATGGCTGGAACATTGCAACATTGATATGGCTCACTTCCTGTTTGTGTCTTTTGTCACCACTAAATGATCCCCAATTATTGACACGTTTTCCTGACAGAACTATTAAAACTATTCACTCACCTTGATAAAGAACTGATTACTGTGGCTTGTTCATCTGTTTTGCATTTTGTCTTGTCAGACAGTCTATTATTTTAAAAGAAAAAGCATGTATCTTCAATTCAGAGTAGCTCTGGTAGTTTCTTCTTGAAACAGTTCCCGGATATCTTCTGTAAAACTCTATCATTGCAATAATGACCCTTAATCTTTTTGGCTCACATATCACATCTCAAGCTCAAGTGCATGTGGGTTATGAATGCTGTAATGCGTTTGGTAAAAATAGTGGATAACTGGTAGATATAATTTACATTTTTTTCTTAGTCCCATTTAGTGCAAGTATAGCTATTTCCTACTTGAGATCAGAAGAGAGAAATGACAGATGAAGATATTCTCAGGGAGCAGCTCATGAAATATATTGTTCCAGAGAGGCTTTATTTTCAGGGTAGGCATTTGAAATCAGTATTACAGTGTGAAGTGTAAAGTGTAAAGTGTGTACAGAATAGAAGTAGATCTTTATAACTGTGCCAAACACTGGTGCTTATCCAGAAGTAGGAACAACATGGGTTAGTGTAAACTTGACACAAGATAATTCTCTCCAACATGGTATTCTCCTCATAGCTTAGCCTATTTGTACTTTATTAAGGGTTTGCTCCATATGCTTCCATACACATTCAGTGCAGTAGAGTAGAAGGTGCCAGTTTAATAGGGCAGCAACATTATATACAGGTATTAATACTGACAATATTTTAAATTAATTATTGTTGGGTTAGTAATTTCATTCTATATGTGTTCCATGCAACAACTGGCAGTCATATGTCCCGGTCATATGCCAAAAATAGCTTAAGACATCTGAGACGTTTGTTTACAACATAGAGTATGAATATTTTAAACAAGACCTTTCTCCTAAAGTTTAATGTAGCCACAATGTCTGTGTTTTTGTCTCTGTGTAAGGAGCTATATGATTTTAGAATCACCATGAAGGGTAAACTAGAATAGGCTAGATTCAGCATATGGATGCCAAGGATTTCTCCTGCCACTATAAGTACCACAGTACAGTTAAGAGAGGGAGGAAGGTGTAGGAGTAGGAGTAGGAGGATGCATGTGTATGTTTCATGTATCCATCTATGTTGATCTGTCTATATTGCTGTTAATCTCACTCGAATTCATCAAAGTAAACCACCTCTTCAGTCCTGCTCCTTTGTTCAATGTTCACTTACATGTAGTGAGATGCAAATAATATAATGGATTCCAACTGGAATCTTTGAAATCACTTTTTTTTTTTTTTTTTTTTATTCCAAAGCAAAAAATCTATACACCTGAGAAGGTCAACTGTCTCCTAAAAATTGAGTTTCTGCACAACTAAACTGCAACAGCATGTTTTGTAGGAAATGCAAGCAATGACTGGATTATGTTCAGAGGCAATATATTATTTGAATGAATGAAGTGCTACATTTATTAACAGTGTCAAAGTCACTGGGAAGTGGTTAGGGTGGATGGCAGGCTTCTCATCCCATCCCGTCTGTGGTCAAATGCAGATAGATATGTAGTGTGTGAAGTCACGGTTACATTGTGCTCCTTTCTCTAACCTTAACCAAATGAAGAATTAAACATAGAGTAAGTAGAAAAAAAGTTTAAAGTTGCTGTACTAAGCATATTTTGGCAGAAAACAAATGCATTATCTGGGAACATTTTACTGACATGTCCAGTATCACCAACTACATACAGTAAATTAACAACATGTCCTCATTACATTAACAGAAAACATTATATGGTCACTATGTATCCCCCTAAATGTATTTGCTGTTTCAGATCAGTTGTATAGAAAGGTATGGAAAAGTACAACTCTATTAAAGCCAAGTTGTTCTTAAGAATTTCCACTAAATAGCATATAGAGTATAACCGAGGGACCAAATACTGTAATTAAAAACATATTATTGCAAGGTTTGTGATAGGATAAAAACCTCAACATCGTTTGTGTTTATGTGCAGATCACCCCAAATCCCCTTATAAATAAACTGCTTTTCCAACAAATAACACCCCTGTGCCCCCACAGTGATTTTTCCATATATGCAATGCTTTACTCTGTGACTCTGTGTCTGTGGTGTTTTGGATCTTTCTTCCTCAAATTAAATTTGAATTGTTCCATAAGGGGTCAAACATCTTGAGAGAATAAACACGGCGCAGCATGAAATTAGACTGTTGTTGGAAACGGCAGAGGTATGCTTAGATACAAATTTCTTATTACTGAAGTGTTTGCACACAGATCTGTGCTGTGGCTGACTGGTCTGCTGCAATAGTGAGCAAACAAACATTCCCTTTGTCATTTCCCTGGTAGACAACAGATTTAAACCGTATCCAACCTTACATGGGTAGATTTGGGAATTTTAAGTATGACTTTATTTGATTCTTTTTTGACAGTTTTGCATGAAATCAACTATGTTGGTTTGAACTGAATCATAATAGCACTTAAGAGAGTCAGAGTTCCAGAACAGATGGAGAAAAACATTATTTACAAAACAGCATATTTATTGTAATGATACGAAAAATGTAAAAAATAAATAAATAAAACAGACTCAGATGAAGTTAATGTACTCAAATACACCTTTGGTGAAAAAGAAAACATGTGGTATGTTAATTTTGATGGATTTGCAATAAAGCTCCCACCAGTCTGCACCTTGTTGTTCTTAAAATACAGAAAATATGTACATTATGAACATTTTGCAACTTTGCAGATAAAATACATTAACATTTCCTAATTTTGCTGAATGTGTTTCTTTCAATACATGTTCTTGCAAATTAGTGGCATATAAACACAGGAGACATAAGTGATTATACATTATCTACAACAATCTTAATGGGAATTTGAATTTTGACTTTTGTTGTTAGTTACATTAATAGAGGCAGAGTAAGGCATTGTCAGAAGTGGGTCAACCTTCCTAGGTAGGGGCAGTTAAAGGCCCAGTCTGTCATTCTACATGACCAACCTCAGTCCCAGCTCTCTCCATTTGCCTTTGGACAACAGTTTGGACATAGCTTTCACAGCAGCAGAGAAAAGGCGTGAAGACCAAGTTTGTGAGGATCCTTGGAAAGCGCCCAGACAGCTTGTTTATGCCAGATCAGTGTTTCCAATACATCGGCCTTACCTGGGCAACTTGCCCAGGCAAACGTGTTTCCACCCAGGAAGATTCATTTTAATTCAAATTCAAATTTACACCACATAAAACCAATCTGGCTGTGCAATGATGACAAACTTCCTGTGCAACATGACAGCAATGCCAAGATTACATATGGTCCCAGTTCACCGCTGGACCCTAATCACTTATCCAAGGCAAGTAATTATTTCACAAGTCACAAGAGGTCTTGATATATTAAAGTTCCATCTACTGAATCATTTCTACATATATACAGTATAAGTCAAAATTATTTCTATATATGTATCAGTCATTTAATTCTGAGCACCTTTTATGTCACAGCTGGAAAACATGCCATCATTACCTATAAATGGATGTAACAGCACGTCAGCAAAAGCATCTGTGGTGCAGACATGTGGACAGCAATCACTGTCTATTAAGTGGCATCCTCTAACCTCTCATTTCCACCAGATGAGGCTGTGTTGTGTTCTGTCTGAGAAGTGGGCACCAGAGCTGATCGCTGCTAGTCTAGTCAATGGTTATGATTCCACAGGGTGTACTTCGTTAAAGATATACATCTAGTCTTTTGTTGATGGATGCCGCATTTGGGAGGCTTCTGACAAAGTTTGACCCACCAATCAGACAGGTTTACCCCAAAATATATCTATATGAAACATAGATAGGCCATGAAATGATTAGCCTATGAGGATGAATGCATTGTTAACAACTAAAACATAGCCACAAAACTTCAATCTGTGTTTTATAATGACTTAAAATCTGGCCCTTAACTGTAGCCTTTGTCTATAGGCTACAGCACAACAAAGTAGTTGTTTATTTATGCCCCATTGTAAGTGTGGCACAACAGGGGTAGAATGTACAGTGAAACAGTTTAGATGACAACCTCTACATTTATTACCCATTAATCCATCAAGAAATCAGGGTTGTAGCGATACTTGTTTGCTGTAGTGGTTTAGATACTTAGTTAGTTAGTGTGTTTGATGATGCTAAACCATCCATCCATCCATCCATCCATTTTCCTCTGCTTATCCGGGACTGGGTCGCGGGGGCAGCAGTCTAAGCAAAGATGCCCAGACTGCCCTCTCTTCAGACAC
>NW_018127884.1:907964-913166 GCF_001952655.1 Monopterus albus | reverse complement strand
CTGTATTTCATTAAGATTAAAGTTAAACCTGCAACATAAATGTGGAATTAGAGAGCTCACAATGTTGGTAGCAACAATAATGCTCATTGTATTTTATTTCTCATTTTCCTTTTGTAAGGTTATCAAGTTGTTTGCTTCTGCTGAAGGAAGTTCAATAAAAGAGACAAAAAGTAGAAATTGAGTTATTCCTGCATCCCCTGTGATTAGCTTATGCCTTTTTCAAGTTTGGGCAGTGTTTGAAGTAAAAAACCCCGGAAAACTTGACACTTATTTTTGTGTCCACTTTTATTGTATGCACTCAGTCACGCCTGCGGAGCTGGAGCGAAGACAATTAACACTGTTTGTTGGATCACAAGATTCACCACGAAAAAAGTCAGGAACTATAAAAGTAGTTGTATTGAAGCTCAGTTATTGGCGGGGGATATGAGCAAAAGAACAATGTGCACATCACTTGTGGCTGGCTACGTGAAGAGTGGGAAGGACCAGTTCTGGCGGCCATCCAGTCCTCACTCAGACAACAAAAGTCCCTTGTACTTAAAACACACATATTACAATTTCCAACCTTATCCCGTGGGAAGATGCTGCCAAAATGACAGCAAATGTTTTCAGCCATTTACTAAAAGAATTAACACCCGTTTCTCTTTTCTCTAAATGCATTTTCTTCACAAATATTTTCACAAGTTTACAAAGTGGGTTTCACACATTTACATTTTTTTATTCTTAGCGCCAGAACACAACTAAAAGTTTGCAGAGTGAGGTAGAAACTTAAAGACCTTGATGTGCACACTCACAGCATCAAATCTGAACAATTTGGTTACAACTGTGCACTTGCAGTCCCTTTGGTCTTTGTTTGGTTTTCCCTCCCTTTGTATCCAACTGTATGTGTATGATTCATGGGGCTGTTAACAAGCTCCTCCCCTCCAGCTGCAAACCTTCCCACCTCTGATCGTTACTCAGCCTCAACAAAGGAGCAGGTGCATGACACGCGTTTCAGCGCTGAAGTGGAAAAGTAAATATAATGTGATCTGGGACTTAATATTTGACTAGTATGAGATAACACAGGTCCCTCATAATTAAATGACTCAAGCCTACATGGCATGTGTGAGTGTGTGTGTGTGTGTGTGTGTGTGTGTGTGTGTGTGTGTGTGGAGGGGGGATGTGAATATAAAATTCTGTTATGTCCACACTTATGTCCATCCTATGAATATACTTGAAATGCTTTGTACAAATTAAGTCCAAACATTCACACAGAGAGAAACTTTGGTTCTACGTTAAACAAAATTGTAATAATCATTTCAGTTATGTTTCAGTAAATTAAACATGTTGACTCCTTGTCACTGCTAGTCTTAAAAGATATGTTAAAAGACTAACTTTTTCATGTGTAGGCTACTGAAAGAGAAGGTGAAACTGTGACAGAAGGCATTCACTGCTTGTTGACTTGGAATTAATAGGCTCCATAACCTCACTGTACTCTGTGTTCATCTTTCCCTTTAATTTATTGGCTTATTTGAAAAGGACACATGCCCATTATAGTTACTTAAACATTTTATATTACCAGTGTTTCCTGCCCAACATTTCAGTTTAACCTAGGCCAAGTTGAAACTGGACAGTGAAAGGAAGCATTGTTTTTACAACCTTCCTTATGATCACAGACATCATTTGGTATCAGAGTCTACTGTAGAAATGAAGTGTGTGCACCCTAATGGCCTGAATGAAGAATACAGTCCAGAACAATGTGGCGTTTGAGCTGCTAATAACTGTCAGAATGTGTATTCACTAAATGTGTATTCAAGGGATTCCCTGTGGTGAACCAGTTTTGATCTTCCTTTTTTGTTCCAGTGCTGGATGTTCATTAACTGCCATGTGAATGACTGTTTTACTAGGTGCAGTGCTAATTACCTTGAAGAGAATCAACGGTGTGTTTGCTATTTAAAAGGCAACTACTGCATAATTGTGATATTGATGACGCCTCGACAGCTGAAAATGTTTTCTCCTTTGTAAATACACTGATTTCTTGTCATTGAGTATAATCCTTCTCTGTGATCGTTGGTTAATGAATAATTCTTCCGAGCATGGTGGAAACTCTACACCTACGTTCACATCCCTCCTTATGTCATTCAGGCAAACTGTGATTACTCACTTATCCAACTCATGCAAAGTAATATCTAATTCTTTGTTCTGACCAGTTGAAAAAATATTTGCCTAAGCACGATCATATCTCATTCAGTAGCAAAAGGAATGCTTCATTTTAAGTAATCCTTATAATATGTAGCAGTATTATATTAAATAACAATAGGACTTTTTGACAGGAGACATTTTGACTTGTCACAGTAACAGAAACAAGGTGCTACTAATGGTGACACTGTTCTGTTCAGCGCCCCATAAGCCATGACAAGGTGACAGCGAGCTAGCATGAACAATATCAGGACCCTGAAACAGAAGCAGCTAAACAGAAATCATCCACCATTAATTTTATTTTTTACACCTGTGGTTTTGATACTCTGACATGTCAGAATGTCTTCAGTAGAAAAGACCTATGGCACTGCTGCCAGTAAAGATATGAATGCATCTGAATATGAACAAAGTATTTTGCATCTTACAAAGGCACCATTTCATAAATATTATGTTTGCTGTGGTTTCTCAGTTTGCTCATGTTTTTTTCAGTTTGCAGCATCATCAGTGTCATACTATAGGAGACAGAGTAGCACTTGTTCTGACACCACATGTGATAAGTTCTTGTTTTTCCCGGTGGAATATTAAAGTCTGTGACTTTCAAGAGCAAATAATCAGTGTGCATCCATACACAATGCAAATGTTTTCAAATCATTTATGGCAATGATAGTCATATGATGAAAGTCAGTTGTGATTTAACGGTCTGTTTCTTTGTTCTTACTTATGATTGCAGTACTTTCAGAGAAGTGTGGCTGTTCACTAAAAAACAACGAATTTACATTTATTTAATAAGATTTCCAGAGACGACATTTGCATGTTTGTTTTTCTTGTTTTTATTATAGCATTTTGTAACCTATTTAATTCTCTGCTGGCTTTAATAGCTATATTTTATATTCATTACAGGAATTCTTAAAAATATCTTGTAGAAACCTGAACACATTTCTAACAGACTGTGGTCAGCTTTTATTCACAGTTTAAGCTCTAGCAAATTCTGTAATAAGGGCAGGAGGGAGGGATGAAAATGGAAATGGAGGCTCTCATATAGCCCAAGTGTGTTTGTGAAACCAAGACATGACCTCTACATCTGCAGGCCTGTTAAGCTCTTAAAGCTGATATCACCTGTCAGTCTGCTGTTTGCCTATCTCTGTGTACATAAACACACCTGCTTCAAGATCCCACTGAATTCTGATTATAGCCCCTCCGTCATTTCTCTGGGACTTATTTACCACATCTCCTGGCATTGTGTTAACAGGCCATAGAGAAATAAAGCCTTCATCCACCTTATACTTTTTAATAGCCCCCAATCTCCTCCGTCTCTTCCCCGTTGTCACTTTTGTGTTCAACAATTTAGATAGCCTTCTTTTCTTTTTTATTTCTTGCACTCATTCTCTTTTGTCTCTCTCAAAGCCTGCAGAGGGATGCCATCGATCTTCATGAGGTTTTGATACACATCGTTTCACCTCCTGCAGTACCTGCTTTATCAGGAGATTGGAGGAGGATGGATGACTGATCAGACTGATATAGCTTCTTTCGCGTTTTAGTGACACCCCCCCTACACACACACTCTCCTCTTTTCTTATTCTGCTTCATCTTTCTTTCCACTTCTCCTCTTAACCTCCTATAGAGTAATTGAAATTTGAACAGCTTTAGCCCTGTGTCGGATTCCTTTTGACATGATCTTCATTTTTTTGAGCATTTCTCCTTAGCTTGGTAAAGCCACTCGCAGCACATAATTTGAAATGTATTTCATAAAGTTGTGGTATTGCTTTTCTAAGGTTTAGATCCTCCTCATTTTAATGCATGTTTAAGCTGTTTAGAAGATCCAACATCTCTGGTAAAATTAAATTTAGTGCGTCATGTGAACGCTGAACAAAGCAACCAACCAAATAAGCAAATTTGTTCAACCTTCAAAAAGGGAAACCGCTAAACCCTTGAGCAGGGAATCAGAAGCCCCATCACTTCCCTACAATATTTCATCTGCAAACAGGTCAACATGACAAAGGATTTTGTATGAGGATGATTGATTTCCTGAAATGACTCATTTCCTTTAAGCAGCTGATATCACTGAGTTGATATTACAGTGGAGAGAACTGGGCACAAGAGGTCACATGTCAGGTTAACTTGTCAGGAATCCCAAGCAGAGGGTAACCTTGACTGAATGACAAAAAAAAGGATATATATGTTGACAAACAGGTAATATCAGATGCAAAAGCCTACTTGGTTAATGAGAAAAAAGTACTCTTCCATTTAAGTGACAGATCTGATCTTCACTATGTAGCCCAATAACCATAGCACCACTAAATGCACAGAGATGATTAACTACTATGATTGATAAACCATCACCAAGGCCAGGCAGTAAGAGTTTATATTACTCCAGAACAAGCCCCTCTCTGTCTCTTCTCTTTAGAGGAAAAGTAGTTTCCTCACAGTATTTGCATCAACACAGTCTGCTGCCGCATTTTATGATACAGGGCTGCAATAGGTTTTCAGGTCATTTTAAAATAATGTGGCCACAGTAACACCATAATGAAGACAGCAAAATGGAGGCTGACACAGAAATAGACCAGAAGGCCTGGGGAACACAACAGAAACACTTGTATTAGATATTCCTGAATAAGAAAGTGAAATTCTGATGCTGTCATGTTAACCTGTAAGCGCAGGGATTAAATTAGTGTAGTAAATGAACAACACATATCATGGTTCAGGAGCTGTTTTCATGGGTTACTTGGTGCACCAATGCGTAATTATTGTACATGGATTTAGTGTTAGATCAGTGATTCTCTACAACACACCTCCTCACTACATTCAAATAAAGGAGCTTCTCTCTCATCAACACCCTACTATAGTAGTTTGCCACCCAATCAAAGGTCAAAGTGTTTATTTGTCATATGCACAGTTAGGAAATGTGTTTCCCTGTACAATGAAATTCTTACTTTGCCGTCCACATGAATGCCACAAAATACAAATGAAATATAAAGTAGATAAATAAGTAAAACAAAATCTAAGGCACTTTAAGCAGCAAATGCAGCA
>NW_018127884.1:905967-907566 GCF_001952655.1 Monopterus albus | reverse complement strand
TGTGATCTCCTCTCCTTCCTCATGTCCACTATCATCTCCTTCATCTTGTCCGTGTTGAGGCTGAGATTATTGTCCTTACACCATGGCACCAGACCGGCCACCTCCCTCCTGTAGGCTGCTTCGTCCCCGCCAGTGATGCAACCTATCACTGCGGTGTCGTCCGTGAACTTAAGGATGATGTTGTCCTTGTAGGAGGCAACACAGTCATGGGTGAACAAGGTGTAGAGGATGGGATGAGGACACATCCCTGTGGGGTGCCAGTGTTTGTAACAATGCTGGCTGAAGTCCTATTGCCAATCCTGACAGTCTGGGGCCTGCCAGTCAGAAAGTCCAGGAGCCAGTCACAGAGGGTGGGGTGCAGACCTAGTGTGGACAGTTTGTGGGTGAGTTTGTTGGGGACAACTGTGTTAAAGGCGAAGCTGTAGTCAATGAAGAGTATCCTGATGTACAAACAGGCCTAAATTCCTGACTAAGTAGTGGTTCTGTGGTTCTGACCTTGCCCTCCAAAAGCAGACCCCCTAAAAAAATTATGAAATGTGAATCCTGCACAAGCTGACTTCAGAGAAGTCTCTCAGACCTTAACTGAACTGACCATTCAATCTTGCAAGATCATTGCACCAGGAATGTTGAAGTATAGGAGCCTCCATCAGACTGTACTTAACCAAACACTTCTACATTCTTTAGGACAAAGATGCATTCAGGTTTGTTATATGTTTTGCACTTGATGCCATATTTGGCTGCATGATGCCTCAGTATTTTCCACCTCCAGCTCACAGTTGCTTAAACCTCTTACAGTGTGGCTTTTGCATCTTCTCCTCATGTTTGTGTTGGGTTCCTCCAAGTGTTCTGCTTTTCCCACTGAACAAATATGCAACTCACGTTAATTAAAAACAGTCTCACAGATGTAATTGGGAGTGTGAGTGTGTACATCTCTAATGACTATTGCAGGTGATGAGTGTTCAGACTGTCACCTCTTAAAAACCTATGCCAGTGAAATAATAAAATTAGCATTCTTGACAGTCACAAGAACTACTGTTTTTGACACCGACTTCAAATGTATAGCTCCAAACATTTCCAGTCTCATCCCTGATAGGAAATGAAAATATCACCTTATCTCAGAATTAGATTCACTCCTCCATCACCACTACCACCATCCTCCTACACCACAAGTGTGGAGTGCCTGAAGATGTTTTAATATTACATGCCATCCTTTTGATTTTAATAATTAAAGACTGTACCACTGATGTTGATTAGAAGCTTTCAGCAGACTTAAGGGAAACAGCTGCATGTAAAAAATACCACTTTTTCATGTGATTTCATCTAAGACACATTCTTGATGCACTTCAACATTAAGTGTCCTTTTGACTTGTCACAGTGCAGTGAAGCAAGCTACTTGGGTATACTTTCAAACAGACTTAAAATAACTTGCCCTGATCTTAGAGCTTCAGACCGACAGATCAGAACCTCATGCCTTGAAATAATGCTCCTTATGGTAGCTGTGGTAACTCTGCAAAGCATGTGTTTTTGTCCAATCAGAGCCTAAACTACATCTACTGTATTATATAAATGTCCATGGTTGACATTACTATTAATGGTAAT